>NC_079225.1:9583644-9618644 GCF_029633865.1 Lampris incognitus | reverse complement strand
TTATTACAGTCCTGCCTACTGGTTGACTCGGTTATTCCTTACAAATGTGCTTATTACAGCCCTGCCTACTTATTGACTCAGTTATTCCTTACACATGTGCTTATTACAGTCCTGACTACTTATTGACTCAGTTATTCCTTACACGTGCTTATTACAGTCCTGCCTACTTGTTGACTCGGTTATTCCTTACACATGTGCTTATTACAGTCCTGACTACTTATTGACTCAGTTATTCCTTACATCTGTGCTTATTACAGTCCTGCCTACTTGTTGACTGGATTATTCCTTACACATGTGCTTATTACAGTCCTGCCTACTTGTTGACTGGGTTATTCCTTACACATGTGCTTATTACAGTCCTGCCTACTTGTTGACTCAGTTATTCCTTACACATGTGCTTATTACAGTCCTGCCTACTTATTGACTCGGTTATTCCTTACACATGTGCTTATTACAGTCCTGCCTACTTGTTGACTCAGTTATTCCTTAAACGTGCTTATTACAGTCCTGCCTACTTGTTGACTCGGTTATTCCTTACACATGTGCTTATTACAGTCCTGACTACTTATTGACTCAGTTATTCCTTACATCTGTGCTTATTACAGTCCTGCCTACTTGTTGACTGGATTATTCCTTACACATGTGCTTATTACAGTCCTGCCTACTTGTTGACTGGGTTATTCCTTACACATGTGCTTATTACAGTCCTGCCTACTTGTCGATTCGGTTATTCCTTACACATGTGCTTATTACAGTCCTGACTACTTATTGACTCAGTTATTCCTTACACATGTGCTTATTACAGTCCTGCCTACTTGTTGACTGGGTTATTCCTTACACATGTGCTTATTACAGTCCTGCCTACTTGTTGACTGGGTTATTCCTTACACATGTGCTTATTACAGTCCTGCCTATTTGTTGACTCGGTTATTCCTTACACATGTGCTTATTACAGTCCTGCCTACTGGTTGACTCGGTTATTCCTTACACATGTGCTTATTATAGTCCTGCCTACTTGTTGACTCGGTTATTCCTTACACATGTGCTTATTACAGCCCTGCCTACTGGTTGACTCGGTTATTCCTTACACATGTGCTTATTACAGTCCTGCCTACTGGTTGACTCGGTTATTCCTTACACATGTGCTTATTACAGTCCTGCCTACTTGTTGACTGGGTTATTCCTTACACATGTGCTTATTACAGTCCTGCCTACTTGTTGACTCAGTTATTCCTTACACGTGCTTATTACAGTCCTGCCTACTTGTTGACTCGGTTATTCCTTACACATGTGCTTATTACAGTCCTGCCTACTTGTTGACTGGGTTATTCCTTACACATGTGCTTATTACAGTCCTGCCTATTTGTTGACTCGGTTATTCCTTACACATGTGCTCATTACAGTCCTGCCTACTGGTTGACTCGGTTATTCCTTACACATGTGCTTATTACAGTCCTGCCTACTTGTTGACTGGGTTATTCCTTACACATGTGCTTATTACAGTCCTGCCTACTTGTTGACTGGGTTATTCCTTACACATGTGCTTATTACAGTCCTGCCTACTTGTTGACTCGGTTATTCCTTACACATGTGCTTATTACAGCCCTGCCTACTGGTTGACTCGGTTATTCCTTACACATGTGCTTATTACAGTCCTGCCTACTGGTTGACTCGGTTATTCCTTACACATGCGCTTATTACAGTCCTGCCTACTTGTTGACTCGGTTATTCCTTACACATGTGCTTATTACAGTCCTGCCTACTTGTTGACTGGGTTATTCCTTACACATGTGCTTATTACAGTCCTGCCTACTTGTTGACTCAGTTATTCCTTACACGTGCTTATTACAGTCCTGCCTACTTGTTGACTCGGTTATTCCTTACACATGTGCTTATTACAGTCCTGCCTACTTGTTGACTGGGTTATTCCTTACACATGTGCTTATTACAGTCCTGCCTACTTGTTGACTCAGTTATTCCTTACACATGTGCTTATTACAGTCATGCCTACTTGTTGACTCGGTTATTCCTTACACATGTGCTTATTACAGTCCTGCCTACTTGTTGACTCAGTTATTCCTTACACATGTGCTTATTACAGTCCTGACTACTTATTGACTCAGTTATTCCTTACACGTGCTTATTACAGTCCTGCCTACTTGTTGACTCAGTTATTCCTTAAACGTGCTTATTACAGTCCTGCCTACTTGTTGACTGGGTTAATCCTTACACATGTGCTTATTACAGTCCTGCCTACTTGTTGACTCGGTTATTTCTTACACATGTGCTTATTACAGTCCTGCCTACTGGTTGACTCGGTTATTCCTTACACATGTGCTTATTACAGTCCTGCCTACTGGTTGACTCGGTTATTCCTTACACATGTGCTTATTACAGTCCTGCCTACTGGTTGACTCGGTTATTCCTTACACATGTGCTTATTACAGTCCTGCCTACTTGTTGACTGGGTTATTCCTTACACATGTGCTTATTACAGTCCTGCCTACTTGTTGACTCAGTTATTCCTTACACGTGCTAATTACAGTCCTGCCTACTTGTTGACTGGGTTATTCCTTACACATGTGCTTATTACAGTCCTGACTACTTGTTGACTCGGTTATTCCTTACACATGTGCTTATTACAGTCCTGCCTACTGGTTGACTCGGTTATTCCTTACACATGTGCTTATTACAGTCCTGCCTACTTGTTGACTGGGTTATTCCTTACACATGTGCTTATTACAGTCCTGCCTACTTGTTGACTGGGTTATTCCTTACACATGTGCTTATTACAGTCCTGCCTACTTGTTGACTGGGTTAATCCTTACACATGTGCTTATTACAGTCCTGCCTACTTGTTGACTCAGTTATTCCTTACACATGTGCTTATTACAGTCCTGCCTACTTATTGACTCGGTTATTCCTTACACATGTGCTTATTACAGTCCTGACTACTTATTGACTCAGTTATTCCTTACACATGTGCTTATTACAGTCCTGCCTACTTGTTGACTCGGTTATTCCTTACACATGTGCTTATTACAGTCCTGACTACTGGTTGACTCGGTTATTCCTTACACATGCGCTTATTACAGTCCTGCCTACTTGTTGACTGGGTTATTCCTTACACATGTGCTTATTACAGTCCTGCCTACTTGTTGACTGGGTTATTCCTTACACATGTGCTTATTACAGTCCTGCCTACTTGTTGACTGGGTTATTCCTTACACATGTGCTTATTACAGTCCTGCCTACTGGTTGACTCGGTTATTCCTTACACATGTGCTTATTACAGTCCTGCCAACTTGTTGACTCAGTTATTCGTCACACATGTGCTTATTACAGTCCTGCCTACTGGTTGACTCGGTTATTCCTTACACATGTGCTTATTACAGTCCTGCCTACTGGTTGACTCGGTTATTCCTTACAAATGTGCTTATTACAGCCCTGCCTACTTATTGACTCAGTTATTCCTTACACATGTGCTTATTACAGTCCTGACTACTTATTGACTCAGTTATTCCTTACACGTGCTTATTACAGTCCTGCCTACTTGTTGACTCGGTTATTCCTTACACATGTGCTTATTACAGTCCTGACTACTTATTGACTCAGTTATTCCTTACATCTGTGCTTATTACAGTCCTGCCTACTTGTTGACTGGATTATTCCTTACACATGTGCTTATTACAGTCCTGCCTACTTGTTGACTGGGTTATTCCTTACACATGTGCTTATTACAGTCCTGCCTACTTGTTGACTCAGTTATTCCTTACACATGTGCTTATTACAGTCCTGCCTACTTATTGACTCGGTTATTCCTTACACATGTGCTTATTACAGTCCTGCCTACTTGTTGACTCAGTTATTCCTTAAACGTGCTTATTACAGTCCTGCCTACTTGTTGACTCGGTTATTCCTTACACATGTGCTTATTACAGTCCTGACTACTTATTGACTCAGTTATTCCTTACATCTGTGCTTATTACAGTCCTGCCTACTTGTTGACTGGATTATTCCTTACACATGTGCTTATTACAGTCCTGCCTACTTGTTGACTGGGTTATTCCTTACACATGTGCTTATTACAGTCCTGCCTACTTGTCGATTCGGTTATTCCTTACACATGTGCTTATTACAGTCCTGACTACTTATTGACTCAGTTATTCCTTACACATGTGCTTATTACAGTCCTGCCTACTTGTTGACTGGGTTATTCCTTACACATGTGCTTATTACAGTCCTGCCTACTTGTTGACTGGGTTATTCCTTACACATGTGCTTATTACAGTCCTGCCTATTTGTTGACTCGGTTATTCCTTACACATGTGCTTATTACAGTCCTGCCTACTGGTTGACTCGGTTATTCCTTACACATGTGCTTATTATAGTCCTGCCTACTTGTTGACTCGGTTATTCCTTACACATGTGCTTATTACAGCCCTGCCTACTGGTTGACTCGGTTATTCCTTACACATGTGCTTATTACAGTCCTGCCTACTGGTTGACTCGGTTATTCCTTACACATGTGCTTATTACAGTCCTGCCTACTTGTTGACTGGGTTATTCCTTACACATGTGCTTATTACAGTCCTGCCTACTTGTTGACTCAGTTATTCCTTACACGTGCTTATTACAGTCCTGCCTACTTGTTGACTCGGTTATTCCTTACACATGTGCTTATTACAGTCCTGCCTACTTGTTGACTGGGTTATTCCTTACACATGTGCTTATTACAGTCCTGCCTATTTGTTGACTCGGTTATTCCTTACACATGTGCTCATTACAGTCCTGCCTACTGGTTGACTCGGTTATTCCTTACACATGTGCTTATTACAGTCCTGCCTACTTGTTGACTGGGTTATTCCTTACACATGTGCTTATTACAGTCCTGCCTACTTGTTGACTGGGTTATTCCTTACACATGTGCTTATTACAGTCCTGCCTACTTGTTGACTCGGTTATTCCTTACACATGTGCTTATTACAGCCCTGCCTACTGGTTGACTCGGTTATTCCTTACACATGTGCTTATTACAGTCCTGCCTACTGGTTGACTCGGTTATTCCTTACACATGCGCTTATTACAGTCCTGCCTACTTGTTGACTCGGTTATTCCTTACACATGTGCTTATTACAGTCCTGCCTACTTGTTGACTGGGTTATTCCTTACACATGTGCTTATTACAGTCCTGCCTACTTGTTGACTCAGTTATTCCTTACACGTGCTTATTACAGTCCTGCCTACTTGTTGACTCGGTTATTCCTTACACATGTGCTTATTACAGTCCTGCCTACTTGTTGACTGGGTTATTCCTTACACATGTGCTTATTACAGTCCTGCCTACTTGTTGACTCAGTTATTCCTTACACATGTGCTTATTACAGTCATGCCTACTTGTTGACTCGGTTATTCCTTACACATGTGCTTATTACAGTCCTGCCTACTTGTTGACTCAGTTATTCCTTACACATGTGCTTATTACAGTCCTGACTACTTATTGACTCAGTTATTCCTTACACGTGCTTATTACAGTCCTGCCTACTTGTTGACTCAGTTATTCCTTAAACGTGCTTATTACAGTCCTGCCTACTTGTTGACTGGGTTAATCCTTACACATGTGCTTATTACAGTCCTGCCTACTTGTTGACTCGGTTATTTCTTACACATGTGCTTATTACAGTCCTGCCTACTGGTTGACTCGGTTATTCCTTACACATGTGCTTATTACAGTCCTGCCTACTGGTTGACTCGGTTATTCCTTACACATGTGCTTATTACAGTCCTGCCTACTGGTTGACTCGGTTATTCCTTACACATGTGCTTATTACAGTCCTGCCTACTTGTTGACTGGGTTATTCCTTACACATGTGCTTATTACAGTCCTGCCTACTTGTTGACTCAGTTATTCCTTACACGTGCTAATTACAGTCCTGCCTACTTGTTGACTGGGTTATTCCTTACACATGTGCTTATTACAGTCCTGACTACTTGTTGACTCGGTTATTCCTTACACATGTGCTTATTACAGTCCTGCCTACTGGTTGACTCGGTTATTCCTTACACATGTGCTTATTACAGTCCTGCCTACTTGTTGACTGGGTTATTCCTTACACATGTGCTTATTACAGTCCTGCCTACTTGTTGACTGGGTTATTCCTTACACATGTGCTTATTACAGTCCTGCCTACTTGTTGACTGGGTTAATCCTTACACATGTGCTTATTACAGTCCTGCCTACTTGTTGACTCAGTTATTCCTTACACATGTGCTTATTACAGTCCTGCCTACTTATTGACTCGGTTATTCCTTACACATGTGCTTATTACAGTCCTGACTACTTATTGACTCAGTTATTCCTTACACATGTGCTTATTACAGTCCTGCCTACTTGTTGACTCGGTTATTCCTTACACATGTGCTTATTACAGTCCTGACTACTTATTGACTCAGTTATTCCTTACATCTGTGCTTATTACAGTCCTGCCTACTTGTTGACTGGATTATTCCTTACACATGTGCTTATTACAGTCCTGCCTACTTGTTGACTGGGTTATTCCTTACACATGTGCTTATTACAGTCCTGCCTACTTGTTGATTCGGTTATTCCTTACACATGTGCTTATTACAGTCCTGACTACTTATTGACTCAGTTATTCCTTACACATGTGCTTATTACAGTCCTGCCTACTTGTTGACTGGGTTATTCCTTACACATGTGCTTATTACAGTCCTGCCTACTTGTTGACTGGGTTATTCCTTACACATGTGCTTATTACAGTCCTGCCTATTTGTTGACTCGGTTATTCCTTACACATGTGCTTATTACAGTCCTGCCTACTGGTTGACTCGGTTATTCCTTACACATGTGCTTATTACAGTCCTGCCTACTTGTTGACTCGGTTATTCCTTACACATGTGCTTATTACAGCCCTGCCTACTGGTTGACTGGGTTAATCCTTACACATGTGCTTATTACAGTCCTGCCTACTTGTTGACTCGGTTATTTCTTACACATGTGCTTATTACAGTCCTGCCTACTGGTTGACTCGGTTATTCCTTACACATGTGCTTATTACAGTCCTGCCTACTGGCTGACTCGGTTATTCCTTACACATGTGCTTATTACAGTCCTGCCTACTGGTTGACTCGGTTATTCCTTACACATGTGCTTATTACAGTCCTGCCTACTTGTTGACTGGGTTATTCCTTACACATGTGCTTATTACAGTCCTGCCTACTTGTTGACTCAGTTATTCCTTACGCGTGCTAATTACAGTCCTGCCTACTTGTTGACTGGGTTATTCCTTACACATGTGCTTATTACAGTCCTGCCTACTTGTTGACTCGGTTATTCCTTACACATGTGCTTATTACAGTCCTGCCTACTGGTTGACTCGGTTATTCCTTACACATGTGCTTATTACAGTCCTGCCTACTTGTTGACTCGGTTATTCCTTACACATGTGCTTATTACAGTCCTGCCTACTTGTTGACTGGGTTATTCCTTACACATGTGCTTATTACAGTCCTGTGTACTGGTTGACTCGGTTATTCCTTACACGTGCTTATTATAGTCCTGCCTACTTGTTGACTGGGTTAATCCTTACACATGTGCTTATTACAGTCCTGCCTACTTGTTGACTGGGTTAATCCTTACACATGTGCTTATTACAGTCCTGCCTACTGGTTGACTCGGTTATTCCTTACACATGTGCTTATTACAGTCCTGCCTACTTGTTGACTCGGTTATTCCTTACACGTGCTTATTACAGTCCTGCCTACTAGTTGACTCGGTTATTCCTCACACATGTGCTTATTACAGTCCTGCCTACTTGTTGACTCGGTTATTCCTCACACATGTGCTTATTACAGTCCTGCCTACTAGTTGACTCGGTTATTCCTCACACATGTGCTTATTACAGTCCTGCCTACTTGTTGACTGGGTTATTCCTTACACATGTGCTTATTACAGTCCTGCCTACTTGTTGACTCAGTTATTCCTTACACGTGCTTATTACAGTCCTGCCTACTTGTTGACTCGGTTATTCCTTACACATGTGCTTATTACAGTCCTGCCTACTTGTTGACTGGGTTATTCCTTACACATGTGCTTATTACAGTCCTGCCTACTTGTTGACTCAGTTATTCCTTACACATGTGCTTATTACAGTCATGCCTACTTGTTGACTCGGTTATTCCTTACACATGTGCTTATTACAGTCCTGCCTACTTGTTGACTCAGTTATTCCTTACACATGTGCTTATTACAGTCCTGACTACTTATTGACTCAGTTATTCCTTACACGTGCTTATTACAGTCCTGCCTACTTGTTGACTCAGTTATTCCTTAAACGTGCTTATTACAGTCCTGCCTACTTGTTGACTGGGTTAATCCTTACACATGTGCTTATTACAGTCCTGCCTACTTGTTGACTCGGTTATTTCTTACACATGTGCTTATTACAGTCCTGCCTACTGGTTGACTCGGTTATTCCTTACACATGTGCTTATTACAGTCCTGCCTACTGGTTGACTCGGTTATTCCTTACACATGTGCTTATTACAGTCCTGCCTACTGGTTGACTCGGTTATTCCTTACACATGTGCTTATTACAGTCCTGCCTACTTGTTGACTGGGTTATTCCTTACACATGTGCTTATTACAGTCCTGCCTACTTGTTGACTCAGTTATTCCTTACACGTGCTAATTACAGTCCTGCCTACTTGTTGACTGGGTTATTCCTTACACATGTGCTTATTACAGTCCTGACTACTTGTTGACTCGGTTATTCCTTACACATGTGCTTATTACAGTCCTGCCTACTGGTTGACTCGGTTATTCCTTACACATGTGCTTATTACAGTCCTGCCTACTTGTTGACTGGGTTATTCCTTACACATGTGCTTATTACAGTCCTGCCTACTTGTTGACTGGGTTATTCCTTACACATGTGCTTATTACAGTCCTGCCTACTTGTTGACTGGGTTAATCCTTACACATGTGCTTATTACAGTCCTGCCTACTTGTTGACTCAGTTATTCCTTACACATGTGCTTATTACAGTCCTGCCTACTTATTGACTCGGTTATTCCTTACACATGTGCTTATTACAGTCCTGACTACTTATTGACTCAGTTATTCCTTACACATGTGCTTATTACAGTCCTGCCTACTTGTTGACTCGGTTATTCCTTACACATGTGCTTATTACAGTCCTGACTACTTATTGACTCAGTTATTCCTTACATCTGTGCTTATTACAGTCCTGCCTACTTGTTGACTGGATTATTCCTTACACATGTGCTTATTACAGTCCTGCCTACTTGTTGACTGGGTTATTCCTTACACATGTGCTTATTACAGTCCTGCCTACTTGTTGATTCGGTTATTCCTTACACATGTGCTTATTACAGTCCTGACTACTTATTGACTCAGTTATTCCTTACACATGTGCTTATTACAGTCCTGCCTACTTGTTGACTGGGTTATTCCTTACACATGTGCTTATTACAGTCCTGCCTACTTGTTGACTGGGTTATTCCTTACACATGTGCTTATTACAGTCCTGCCTATTTGTTGACTCGGTTATTCCTTACACATGTGCTTATTACAGTCCTGCCTACTGGTTGACTCGGTTATTCCTTACACATGTGCTTATTACAGTCCTGCCTACTTGTTGACTCGGTTATTCCTTACACATGTGCTTATTACAGCCCTGCCTACTGGTTGACTGGGTTAATCCTTACACATGTGCTTATTACAGTCCTGCCTACTTGTTGACTCGGTTATTTCTTACACATGTGCTTATTACAGTCCTGCCTACTGGTTGACTCGGTTATTCCTTACACATGTGCTTATTACAGTCCTGCCTACTGGTTGACTCGGTTATTCCTTACACATGTGCTTATTACAGTCCTGCCTACTGGTTGACTCGGTTATTCCTTACACATGTGCTTATTACAGTCCTGCCTACTTGTTGACTGGGTTATTCCTTACACATGTGCTTATTACAGTCCTGCCTACTTGTTGACTCAGTTATTCCTTACGCGTGCTAATTACAGTCCTGCCTACTTGTTGACTGGGTTATTCCTTACACATGTGCTTATTACAGTCCTGCCTACTTGTTGACTCGGTTATTCCTTACACATGTGCTTATTACAGTCCTGCCTACTGGTTGACTCGGTTATTCCTTACACATGTGCTTATTACAGTCCTGCCTACTTGTTGACTCGGTTATTCCTTACACATGTGCTTATTACAGTCCTGCCTACTTGTTGACTGGGTTATTCCTTACACATGTGCTTATTACAGTCCTGTGTACTGGTTGACTCGGTTATTCCTTACACGTGCTTATTATAGTCCTGCCTACTTGTTGACTGGGTTAATCCTTACACATGTGCTTATTACAGTCCTGCCTACTTGTTGACTGGGTTAATCCTTACACATGTGCTTATTACAGTCCTGCCTACTGGTTGACTCGGTTATTCCTTACACATGTGCTTATTACAGTCCTGCCTACTTGTTGACTCGGTTATTCCTTACACGTGCTTATTACAGTCCTGCCTACTAGTTGACTCGGTTATTCCTCACACATGTGCTTATTACAGTCCTGCCTACTTGTTGACTCGGTTATTCCTCACACATGTGCTTATTACAGTCCTGCCTACTAGTTGACTCGGTTATTCCTCACACATGTGCTTATTACAGTCCTGCCTACTTGTTGACTCAGTTATTCCTTACACATGTGCTTATTACAGTCCTGCCTACTTGTTGACTCGGTTATTCCTTACACATGTGCATATTACAGTCCTGCCTACTTGTTGATTCGGTTATTCCTCACACATGTGCTTATTACAGTCCTGCCTACTTGTTGATTCGGTTATTCCTCACACATGTGCTTATTACAGTCCTGCCTACTTGTTGACTCGGTTATTCCTCACATATGTGCTTATTACAGTCCTGCCTACTTGTTGACTCGGTTATTCCTTACACATGTGCTTATTACAGTCCTGCCTACTTGTTGACTGGGTTATTCCTTACACATGTGCTTATTACAGTCCTGCCTACTTGTTGACTCAGTTATTCCTTACACGTGCTAATTACAGTCCTGCCTACTTGTTGACTGGGTTATTCCTTACACATGTGCTTATTACAGTCCTGCCTACTTGTTGACTCGGTTATTCCTTACACATGTGCTTATTACAGTCCTGCCTACTTGTTGACTCGGTTATTCCTTACACGTGCTTATCACAGTCCTGCCTACTAGTTGACTCGGTTATTCCTCACACATGTGCTTATTACAGTCCTGCCTACTTGTTGACTCGGTTATTCCTCACACATGTGCTTATTACAGTCCTGCCTACTAGTTGACTCGGTTATTCCTCACACATGTGCTTATTACAGTCCTGCCTACTTGTTGACTCAGTTATTCCTTACACATGTGCTTATTACAGTCCTGCCTACTTGTTGACTCGGTTATTCCTTACACATGTGCATATTACAGTCCTGCCTACTTGTTGATTCGGTTATTCCTCACACATGTGCTTATTACAGCCCTGCCTACTTGTTGACTCGGTTATTCCTCACACATGTGCTTATTACAGTCCTGCCTACTTGTTGACTCGGTTATTCCTTACACATGTGCTTATTACAGTCCTGCCTACTTGTTGACTCGGTTATTCCTTACACATGTGCTTATTACAGCCCTGCCTACTTGTTGACTCGGTTATTCCTCACACATGTGCTTATTACAGTCCTGCCTACTTGTTGACTCGGTTATTCCTTACACATGTGCTTATTACAGTCCTGCCTACTGGTTGACTCGGTTATTCCTTACACATGTGCTTATTACAGTCCTGCCTACTTGTTGACTGGGTTATTCCTTACACATGTGCTTATTACAGTCCTGCCTACTTGTTGACTGGGTTATTCCTTACACATGTGCTTATTACAGTCCTGTGTACTGGTTGACTCGGTTATTCCTTACACGTGCTTATTATAGTCCTGCCTACTTGTTGACTGGGTTAATCCTTACACATGTGCTTATTACAGTCCTGCCTACTTGTTGACTCAGTTATTCCTTACACATGTGCTTATTACAGTCCTGCCTACTTGTTGACTCGGTTATTCCTTACACGTGCTTATTACAGCCCTGCCTACTTGTTGACTCGGTTATTCCTTACACATGTGCTTATTACAGCCCTGCCTACTTGTTGACTCGGTTATTCCTCACACATGTGCTTATTACAGCCCTGCCTACTTGTATAACCTACCAGTTACTATTTTACATTGCTGCTATATGAAATGACTTCATTTCCTGTGCACGGGATAGAACTTTCATGTGTGTTTCTCAGCGAGGGGAGCGAGCTGGGCACCGGTCCCACCCCTCATTCCACCACAACGACCTCCACCCGCTAACCCACACTTCACAACCTCCATAAATATGCACACAATGAAAACATCCACGCACCCTAACAAGTGCAGCATGTTTCTGCTCAGAGGCCGTGTCGGCCCTGGAGTCGAACCAGCACGGCCTGTCGCTCCACCTTCATCTCAGAACAATACGTGTAATGTGGATGTGTCACAAGACACGAGAACCCGTTCCCAAGTGGCCTCGGGTCAGACTCGACTATAGGGAGAAAAATGCAAGTCTGGAGGCCAAAAGACCCCAAAACATGACCGGAAGATTAAAGCAATTTCAAGGTTCACCCTAAAGGCAACAGCTGAAGAAAGAAAAACGTCTCACACACTCTCTCTCTCACACACACACACACACACACACACAGACACACACACCCACGAGCAGACAGCATGGACCACAGAGGGGTCATGACCACAATTTATGAAACCAAATCAAAGACGACGCAGAGAGAAAAACCATCATGACCACGTGCATTGTGTCTGAATCCCCTCTGGTCCAACACACAGTGTATTACACACCCTACAGACAACACAACTCCTACACACTCCATAACAACTCTGCATCTTTTTCTCTGCCCATCTTTCATCATTTTCCTGAATTCTTCCTCCTCTCTTCACACTCCCTCTCTCCGCTCACCTTCTTCATGTCTGATATGTAGCCACACCTGCACGAGGATGAAACTCACAATAACAACAACGATGCCAACGCTTAGAAACATGCCAAGGTAGCGTGGCGGTCTACTCCGTTGCCTAGCAACACAGGGGTCGCCGGTTCAAATCCTCATGTTACCTTGGTCGGGCGTCCCTACAGACACAATTGGCCGTGTCTGCGGGTGGGAAGCCGGATGTGGGTACGTGTCCTGGTCGCTGCACTAGCGCCTCCTCTGGTCGGTCGGGGCGCCTGTTCAGGGGGGAGGGGGAACTGGGGGGAATAGCGTGATCCTCCCATGTGCTACGTCCCCCTGGTGAAACTCCTCACTGTCAGGTGAAAAGAAGCGCCTGGTGACTCCACATGTATGGGAGGAGGCGTGTTGTAGTCTGCAGCCCTCCCCAGATCAGCAGAGGGGGTGGAGCAGCGGCCGGGACGGCTCGGAGGAGAGGGGTAATTGTTCGTGTGTGTGTGTGTGTGTGTGTGTGTGTGCCCATGTCCATGTGTGTGTGGTGTGTGTGCCCATGTCCGTGTGCGTGTGTGTGTGTGTGTGCCCATGTCCGTTTGTGTGTGTGTGTGTGCCTATGTCCATGTGTGTGTGTGTGTGTGTGTGTGTGCTCATGTCCGTGTGTATGTGTATGTGTGTGTCTATGTGTGTGTGCCCATGTCCGTTTGTGTGTGTGTGTGTGTGTGTGCCCATGTCCGTTTGTATGTGTGTGTGTGTGTGTGTGTGTGTGCCTATGTCCATGTGTGTGTGTGTGTGTGTGTGTGCTCATGTCCGTGTGTATGTGTATGTGTGTGTCTATGTGTGTGTGCCCATGTCCGTTTGTGTGTGTGTGTGTGTGTGTGCCCATGTCCGTTTGTATGTGTGTGTGTGTGTGTGTGTGTGTGCCTATGTCCATGTGTGTGTGTGTGTGTGTGTGTGCCCATGTCCGTTTGTGTGTGTGTGTGTGTGCCCATGTCCGTTTGTATGTGTGTGTGTGTGTGTGTGTGTGCCTATGTCCATGTGTGTGTGTGTATGTGTGTGTGTGTTTGTGTGCCTATGTCCATGTGTGTGTGTGTGTGTGTGTGTGTCCATGTCCGTGTGTATGTGTATGTGTGTGTGTGTGTGTGTGTGTGTGTGTCTGTGTGTGTGTGGGTAACACATGAACACAGACGGCCACAATAAGCCTGTGGAATCTGTTGTTGCTTAATTAGCGTGCCAGTAAAACAGTGAGGACCCTTCAGAGGAGACGCTGGGGTGCCTGCTGTTGTGTTGCTGAGAGCATGGGCTCTGGAGGTGCCAGTTGTAGGTGCCAGGTGCGAGGAGCTGTGCTGTTTTTATGAGGGGAGCGGGTGAAGACCTGCTGTCCTGTTTTATTGCTTCCACAGACCTTTTTTGGCGTGTGAGAGCAGACCTGAACAACTGCATCTCCTAAAGGGCTGAAAACGTGAAAGTCTCAAGTACAACATTCTGTTAAGGATCTTGGGCAAACGGTGCGGTAGTTACTGCTGAGGATAAAGCCTTTTGAAGCTGACGAACTAACTTCAAATTAAACATAAATCAATGTTCAAATACAGAAATACTTAAAGCATGTCACTGCAACAGAATGAAGCATTTTCAGGTATCCTTATATCCTAGGTGAATATTTTAGATAGGATATCATGTCTTTAGCCACTACAAGCTGAAAATACGTCCCTTCTAAAGAACCGCTCACCATGTAATTAGTCTGCCTGTTACTTCCTGTATATATTTCTGTTTATTTAGCTGGTGGTCCCGTGCAGGTCCGTTTGAATAGATTGATCAGGTGAGGATGCTGGTGTGTCTTGCTCATAGACACTCCAGCAGGACCTATGGATGTTGTGAAGATATGCTCCCATCAATCACATCATGATCAATTAGTGGAGAGAGAGAGAGAGAGAGAGAGAGAGAGAGAGAGAGAGAGAGAGAGAGAGAGAGAGAGAGAGAGAGAGAGAGACTTGGTTTGATGCAGAATGTCAATCAAAAAGGAACTAACTTTGCATATGATCCAATTAGAAACACAGAGATCCAAATAATACATCAATTGAACTTCTATATTGTGAGACATTAAGATAATATAAACACAGACACTCAGAACTAAGAAAGCTCAGTACACCTATAAGCAACTGACATCAATTGAGGAGTCAATAACACCAATAAGTTTTAGAACATTTGGAATCACTTCAACAAAAAAAAAACACAAAAAACACAAATCATCAAGAATTACTATAACAAGATGGAGATATCCGGACAAACTATTTCCAAACACTTTTTAAGAAAGTGCAATCAGATCAAAACAGGGACCAAGAAAACACAATAAGCAAACTAGAAAAATTAGAACTTTCCATCATGGACTATCAAAATCCACTTGACTCCCCCATCACAGAGCAGGAGCTTTTAGTCCAAATTGACATGTTGAAGCCCAAAAAAAAGCATATGGGCCTGATGGCATTTTAAAGGAAATGCTAAAATAATAATAATAATAGTAATAATAATAAATCAATATTATATGTGCTTTTCTAACACTCAAAGTCGCTTTACAATAAACGGGGTGAAACAAGACAACAGATAAACATAACACAAACATACAGGGGTGGATGGGAAAGGGAGGGGGCTACGAGAGGGAAAGCGGCAGCCACACACGACGCCAGCAGTACTCTCTGACTTAAACACATACAAAAGGGCAAGAAAAATAAAAAACAACAGCACTGTAGACGTTGATTTTCTGTAGGGGTTTACTCCCGTAGCCTATTCCTCTCCTGATGTATTAATGTATGAATCAATTTATGAATGAAAAGATCCAATCTGTTACACTTGAATTATTCAATCTAGTTCTTAGTGTGGGATATTTCCCAGATTTCTGGAGTCATGGATTAGTTACACCAATTTACAAAAGTGGAGGTAAATTTGACCCCAACAACTACTGAGGCATCCGTGTGAACAGTAACCTGGGGAAGGTATTCTGCAGTATTATCAACTTAAAATCAATGTACACAGGAGCTAAGTGTGGCATTAAAATTGGATCCAAAAGAACACAATACATCCCTCAGGAGTGCGGAATGAGACAGGGTTGTTCTTTAAGCCCAACTCTATTTGACATACACTCACCGGCCACTTTATTAGGCACACCTGTCCAACTGCTCGTTAATGCAAATTTCTAATCAGCCAATCACATGGCAGCAACTCAATGCATTTAGGCATGTAGACATGGTCAAGACGATCTGCTGCAGTTCAAACCGCGCATCAGAATGGGGAAGAAAGGTGATTTAAGTGACTTTGAACGTGGCATGGTTGTTGGTGCCAGACGGGCTGGTCTGAGTATTTCAGAAACTGCTGATCTACTGGGATTTTCACGCACAACCATCTCTAGGGTTTACAGAGAATGGTCCGAAAAAGAGAAAATATCCAGTGAGCGGCAGTTCTGTGGGCGAAAATGCCTTGTTGATGCCAGAGGTCAGAGGAGAATGGCCAGACTGGTTCGAGCTGATAGAAAGGCAACAGTAAATCAAATAACCACTCATTACAACCGAGGTATGCAGAAGAGCATCTCTGAATGCACAACACGTCGAACCTTGAGGCAGATGGGCTACAGCAGCAGAAGACCACACCGGGTGCCACTCCTGTCAGCTAAGAACAGGAAACTGAGGCTACAATTCGCACAGGCTCACCAAAATTGGACAATAGAAGATTGGAAAAACGTTGCCTGGTCTGATGAGTCTCGATTTCTGCTGCGACATTCGGATGGTAGGGTCAGAATTTGGCGTCAACAACATGAAAGCATGGATCCATCCTGCCTTGTATCAACGGTTCAGGCTGGTGGTGGTGGTGTAATGGTGTGGGGGATATTTTCTTGGCACACTTTGGGCCCCTTAGTACCAATTGAGCATCGTGTCAACGCCACAGCCTACCTGAGTATTGTTGCTGACCATGTCCATCCCTTTATGACCACAGTGTTCCCATCTTCTGATGGCTACTTCCAGCAGGATAATGCGCCATGTCATAAAGCTCGAATCATCTCAGACTGGTTTCTTGAACATGACAATGAGTTCACTGTACTCAAATGGCCTCCACAGTCACCAGATCTCAATCCATTAGAGCACCTTTGGGATGTGGTGGACCGGGAGATTCGCATCATGGATGTGCAGCCAACAAATCTGCAGCAACTGCGTGATGCTATCATGTCAATATGGACCAAACTCTCTGAGGAATGTTTCCAGTACCTTGTTGAATCTATATCACGAAGGATTAAGGCAGTTCTGAAGGCAAAAGGGGGTCCAACCCGGTACTAGCAAGTTGTACCTAATAAAGTGGCCAGTGAGTGTATATATTAATGAGTTGGCGACCATACTGGAAAAGTCATCGGCACCTGGATTCACTCTGCATGACAGTGATGTCAAATTCCTACTCTATGTAGATGACCTAGTCCTTCTTTCACCAATGCAGGAAGGACTCCAGATTCAATTAGACCTTCTTCAAAAGTTTTGCCAGACCTGGACCCTGACAGTTAACATGAACAAAACTAAAATATTAATCTTTTAAAAAAGAACTAGAAAATAGGGAAGACATCACATATTTAGATTACGACTAAATGAACTTGAATATACACTAGATTACACCTACCTAGGCCTTAGAATCAATTGTAAAGGAACATTTGACGTGGCAGTGAATGAACTAAGAGACAAGGCACGCAGGGCTTTACTTGCCATAAAAAGACAAAGTCCTTTCGAAATTCCAATCCGAATTTGGCTAAACATATTTGCATCAGTGGTAGAACCAATTGCCCTTTATGGCAGTGAAGTGTGGGGCCCACTTGCAAGTCAGGAACTAGATAAATGGGGAAAAACATCCAATTGAGACCCTGCATGTTGAGTTTTGCAAAAACATCCAAAAAGTCCATTAGGGGCAGAATTAGGCAAATATCCTCTTCTTAAAATTAAAAAAGGGCAGTCAGATTATGGAAACAGCTAAAATGCAGTGACCCACACTCTTTCCATTATAAAGGCTTGCAATACCAAGAGTTGAGCAAAGACAAGAACCAACCTGATCTTCAGCCATCCTGTTCCACTAACACATAATTACACGTTAAAGGCACAAGACCAGGTCCAGACTACACAATATATTTGGCTTAAACAAATTTCCTCAAACCTAAAAGACAATTATTACAAATATTGCCAAACCAAAACAAAATCACAAAGCAAGATGCAATGCTATTTGCCCTAGATAGAGAATATACATTAGCAGGTTACCTAACTAAAATAAAAGCAACAAATTTGAGAAACACACTGACGGAATACAGACTCAGTGAGCACCGCTTAGCAATAGAAACTGGCAGACACAATAAACCTTGGCTGCCAAGAGACAAACGTGTGTCAGCAGTGCAAAGACAACGTAGTGGAGACAGAGCTGCACTTTTTGACAGAGTGCAAAACACTCCAATCAATCCGTGATGCTTCTTTCCAAAATTTGAAGAAAAACACCCTGAATTCGATGCTCTACCAAACCACAGTAAACTACCCTACTTATTGGGTAAAGACAAAGACAGCTGTACTATAGCTGCACAATATGTCCTCACTTGCCACCATCTGAGGGACACTGGATGATACACATATTCACATACATATTTCCTACTTTTTACACAAAGAAGCCCAAAACCACACTCAGACACACATGCACACAGACAGCCTCTCTCTCTCTCTCTCTCGCTCTCTCTCGCTCTCGCTCTCGCTCTCTCTCTTTCTCTCTCTCTCTCTCTCTCTCTCTCTCTCTCTCTCTCTCTCTCTCTCTCTCTCTCTCTCTCTCACACACATACCCTCAAGCCCACAGACTCATAAATGCACATGCACACACAGATACAGTCGTCCTAACTATCCTACTCCTTTAAATAAAATAAAATTAATAATGATAATAATAATAATAACAACAACAAAATAGTTAAATAATAAATAATTAATAAGAGCTACTGGTAACTAATAACCAATCTGGTTTTTATGCTGCATCTGTATGTTCTGCACCTGCATGTTCTGATTTCCCGTTGTTTGGAAAGTCTGCTTTGGCAATACAAGTGCCTATTCGTCATGCCAATAAAACACTTTTAAATTTGAAATTTGATAAAAATGGAGAGCGAGAGAGAGAAAGAGAGAGAGAGACAGACAGAGCGAGAGCGAGATGGAGAGAGATTTGATTTTTAAAATTCAATTAAAAAAAGATCACATAGTGATCATAACAAAAATTAAATGACTTCCATGATTATACACAGATAATTTCCAAAAAAGAACGTATACACATCACTTACTAACCATCCAACACTTGATTTCACAAAATTCATCGAAAAACATGATTAGAAAAACAACTTATCATCCTCCACAGAGCAAATCACATCATTACAGCGCCACTGCTGAATGACAGCATCCAGATTCCTCATCGCTTTATAAAAACCTGAAACCAACTCAGACGCTGGATCTCACCAAGGAAACAAACCTGAAACCAACCCAGACTCTGGATCTCACCAAGGAAACAAACCTGAAACCAACTCAGACTCTGGATCTCACCAAGGAAACAAACCTGAAACCAACTCAGACTCTGGATCTCGCCAAGGAAACAAACCTGAAACCAACCCAGACTCTGGATCTCACCGAGGAAACAAACCTGAAACCAACCCAGACTCTGGATCTCACCAAGGAAAAAAACAGAGGGACCACATCCTGTCCTCACTTCTGTTTTATTCCTTCTGCTGATGGATATGGACACTGTTGCTTTTCCTATTATGAAGTTAAGAAGAGATGGAGAGAGACAGAGAGACAGAGAGAGACAGGTGAGAGACAGAGATGGAGAGAGAGACAGATGGAGAGGGAGACAGAGAGAAACAAAGAGAGAGCAAGAGAGAGTGAGGGACAGAGAGAGACAGAGAGAGTGAGAGAGGGAGTGAGAGACAGACAGAGAGAGACAGAGAGAGTGACAGAGGGAGTGAGAGACAGACAGAGAGAGAGACAGAGAGAGAGTGAGACAAATGAGAGAGTCACGGAGAGAGCGAGATGGACAGAGAGAGAGTGCAATGAGAGAGAGAGACAGAACGAGAGAGAGAGACAGAGAAAAATGAAGCGAGAGAGAGACTTGGGCCTGGCCCAGTCTATGTTAATGACCTGACTCTCAGAATGATGCTGTCTCCTGGCTTTTGGAATGGCTCTTACAGGGGAGACTCGAGTTTGTGTGTGTGCGTGTGGTAGGGCAGAGGAACAGGACTTCAAGGGCAGTAACTCGGCTGTTGCCAGGAGACCGGTGTTTGAGGAAGGGCTTTGCGGGGCTCTCTGACAAGACCCATATGAGAGTTCTCACCCGTGTCGAATGCACACATGCCATCAGGAACAACCTTGACGCGAGCGCTTTAAAACCCCCATTGTTGTCATAAGGGTGTGGCGACGTCTTAAAAATGTGGCTTTCAAGTTGTGAGGCGTGATGCGTTGTGGCGTTAAATTTACCCCTCCGGATGTTGTTCTGCAGACCAACTTAGCCCTGACAACATGTGGTCTGGATCCAGGCTATTATCTCGTATGGTGTTATAAAGGACCACGCGTGTGTTTTATTTCAAATGAAGCCAGACAGGGTTAAGAAGTTGGGGGTTGTGCTAAATGGAGCCGGTCAGTTCTTTAATACCCTGACTGACAGACAGACGGACAGACAGCCCACCGGGCTCACAGTGGCTTCCCCAGGATGTTTTTATAGCACGTCAAAGATGATATGAAAACCAAAACCCTGCAATTTGAAAAAGACTAAACAAAAGACAGAACTGGAACAAAAAGAAGACAAAAACAAAGCCTGGAGAACTGGTGTCTGAACCTCCTCTTCTGCCTCATCCAAGGCCTGACCCTCCGTTAGCCTCAACATGCCATTTCCACACCAAGAACATGGTAATTAACAGACGTCAAAATCAAACACATTACAGGCGTCCGGGTGGCGTGGCGGTCTATTCCGTTGCCTCCCAACACGGGGATCGCCGGTTCGAATCCCCGTGTTACTTCCGGCTTGGTTGGGCGTCCCTGCAGACACAATTGGCTGTGTCTGCGGGTGGGAAGACGGATGTGGGTGGGTGTGTCCTTGTCGCTGCACTAGCGCCTCCTCTGGTCGGTCGGGGCGCCTGTTCGGGGGGGGGGGATCTTCCCACGCGCTACGTCCCCCTGGTGAAACGCCTCACTGTCTGGTGAAACTCCTCACTGTCAGGTGAAAAGAAGCGTCTGGTGACTCCACATGTATCGGAGGCGACATGTGGTAGTCTGCAGCCCTCCGCGGATCGGCAGAGGGGGTGAAGCAGCGCTACCCAGTCTCACGGCAGTTCGTGAAATAGTCATGACGTTTAATCTATTGATTTCGTGTACACGGACACGAATTTTCAGTTTCTTTCGTGACACCCAGCACGACTTTCAAACTCGCTGAGGATCATGGGTAGGCTAACGTAGCCTTCCGCTATTGAAACCGACCAAAACAAGCGTGATTTCTCAGACTATTTCACGAACTGCCGTGAGACCGGGCTGAGCAGCGACCAGGACGGCTCGGAAGAGTGGGGCAATTGGCCGGATACAATTGGGGAGAAAAGGAGGGGGGGGGGGAAATCAAACGTGCTACAAAAGTTCAACACCAAAATAAACTCACTGGTTTCAATTTCCAGAAATCAAGCTTATTAATAGTGTGACCACTGGCTGTTCTCCTGAGCATTAAAATTAAAATAGATGTTACCTATCAATAAAAGACCCAAGCTGTTGAAAGATTCCATGACTGAGATGGGAGACAAACTCGCCATCATCTTTTCCACAGGCAAAAAAAACAACCAAAAAACAGTTTTGCCAAACTTGTGGTCTGCATGTTGTTGGCACCATGCTTGTTCACTCCAACTGGAAAACATGACTCAAATGCACCTATGTGCAGAACACAGCCATGAAGACAACGGTCTTCCTCTGGTCTGATGGCGAAATAACCCCGCAGTTAGCAAACGTAGTGGGATGACGACCACCCCTCACCTGTAAAACAGTTCAGGTAACTGTACTGGTAACAGGTAAACTACACGTGGAAGGCTGAGTGAGAGGGGTTTCTTCAGTATTGGGTCATACAAGGCCTTGTTTGTACACACGACGCCACAAAGAGGTTTCAAAAACACGATGGGAAAAGCTTCAGTTCAGAAATCTACCAGAATTAACCAGGAACAATGTCATTTCATCTCATGTGCTATGCAGGGACGGATTAAACCAATTTGGGGCCCGGGGCACAATAATTCACGAGGCCCCCCTATAACAACACCAGAGAGTCTGAATGCAATTTCACCAAGCAGTTTTGATTAGTCATGTGACTTACAGTAATCAATGGAAACAACGCAACGCATGTGATATTATTAAAGGACCTACAAAATGTTACATTATTATTATTATTGTTGTTGTTGTTATTATTATTTCACCCGTCACCAGCACTAACTGCTAAGGCGCGCAAACGCCACCATGATTGAGAATTCTAGTGAAATCATGTCTTATATAAACCCTGGTAATCGACATTACCTCTTGTAATGATTATTTATAGAAGGGGTAATCATTGGGCGGATTTCAGAGGACGTAATTTCGCTAATCTTGGGGGCCCCCAGAAGGGCGGGGCCCTGGGGTCCGGGCCCCGTCGGCCCGTGCATTAATCCGTCCATGGTGCTATGTACACACAAGAAACAAAATTCCATTCCCCCCAGCCCACAGCAGTGCGACACAAAAGACAAAAACACACATCCAAAACCTCCAAAAAACACCACCAAAAACATACAAAAACAGAGAGAACAAAGCAAAAAAAACCAAAAACAAACAAACAAAAACAAACAGCCAACAACACAGTCCACCTAGTGCAACGCAGTCCAAAAAACTCCACCATCCAGGGAACGAACGCCAGCCAGGATGACACTCGGGGGGGTGAGCAGTTAGCTTAGCCTGCCCCGCTTCCGCATCCTGTCAGACCGCCCTCGGTGTTTCCTCTTCGGGCACAGCTCCAAGCAGGGCCGTGGTCCCTAGGCTTACAGGACCCAGCATATCAGGCTCCCTCAGCCGATCCAACGCCAGCTCCACAGCCAGACACCTTTGACACACCTCCTCGCACTCCACCGGATGACACAAATGACGACAAAAACACTGCAGAGTCGACGCTAGGCAAGGCTGCCGCCAGACCGCCTAGTGTTTCCTCTCGGGCAGGGCCGTGGGCTAGCAGTTAGCTTAGCCTGCCCTGCTTCCGCGTCCCGTCAGACCGCCCTCGGTGTTTCCTCTTCCGGCGCAGCTCCAGGCAGGGCCGTGGTCCTTGGGCCCATCGGATGCAGCAGACCAAGCTCCCTCAGCCGATTCAATGCCAGCTCTCCCAGCCAAGCGAAATCGACAATCAAAATAAAAACTTCACACGATGACACAAACGTAGATGTAGACGTGGACAAAGACACTGCACAATCAGTTCTGGGTGAGGCTGCTGCAAACGTGACTCCGCACTGATCTTCCCACACCAGAAGGGTGTTTAGGTGTTTAATTAAGTATGCAATAAAAAAAATGCACCAGTACTGAAACTGGTTTCAGATATCGGGCCAATATAGACTATCAGTATCGGAGATTTTCCCCAAAGACAAAAAATTCATACTAAAAGCCATGACTACCATGTCATAAATAAAAGTAATATTAGCTTGATTTACTGAATTGTTGGCACATGGCGGCCAGCTTTTCTCTGTTGGTGTGAGAAACTGATTCTGTCTTGATTATTTTGCCCATTGACATTGACCCTAAACTGTTTGTCCATGTCTGCATAGTTCAGCAAAAGTAGTGGATCAGATCGGTACTCAACCAATATAGTATCAACCAATCCTTAAAGATTCAGAATCAGAATCAGGATCGCTGCATAAAAACAGGTCAGTAATGTAGACTTCCGTGATTCCTCCTATTTTAGCACCCTTCTTTTAGGAAGAGTCATCATCCATCATCTAAATAGGATGATGAGAATTTCACAGGGTGCAGATTACATATCTCACAGGGTTAAATTGCATGTTGAAACAAAAATAGGTTTTATTTGTGTTTGTATTTTGTGGTGAAAGTCACCCATTCTTATTAGATGTACCCACACCTATGACGTGATAGAAAAGAAGAAAAACAACACTCCAAATTAGCAGATTGAACGTGACAATAGCTACACAACCCCCTTGGATTCAACACAAGAAACCTACATGGATATCCTTTTAAGGAACTACTAAAGACACTTGATAAAAAGAAAGGCAAACCAATCAAGACAGGAATAGAAAAAAAACCAAACGTTCGAAAAATTGCAAATAATTGATATGTAATTGTTTTAGAAATATATTCTAAATAATTAATTTCCACCCTGTCTCTCTTCTCTCCTCTTTTCCCTTGTGTAAATGAGGGAGTAGGGAGAGATAGAGTGTACAAACCTGATCCGGCGGGGGGGGGGGGTCAGTCCAAACAGACATCTCTCCCCTGACTCTATCGCCCTCATGCTTCTACTACTCCTTCCACTCTACCTCTATCTTTGATCAGGCCTAAAAAATATATAAGGTTGAATTAACCAAATATTAAGAGAAACATGAATGATAAATACAGATAATGCTCAGAACACAAAACATGAGAAGACTTTTATGCAGCTCTTGGACTGCTTGGGATTAAAAGCCAGTCTAGGAAGCAGCTGGTAGCCAACATCATCAAAGAAGGCAGAGGTGGATCCCAGTGGATCTGGATAAAGCGGAATGAGCGGCAGCAGAAGCGGAAGCAACCTGGTGATGGGCTAAAAACATCATAGAGTTGAGTAGTGGCCAGTGGGGGCAGTACCAGGACACTGGTTCTACTGTTGAGCGCCCCCCCCCCCAAGATGTCATGGGCATAAATCCACAAAACATTGAGGAAGGGGAGGGGGTACCCATTTGAAAACCTACAGAAGCAACTCAGCACAGCCTAGTTTGGAGGGAGGTGCCTTGAGGGAGTGAAAGAAGGAGAGAGTGATGCCACTGCCTCACAGATGGCGCAGAGGTGAGTACCTGTAAAGGTGAGCCAGTTGCGATGACCCTTATCGTATTTTGCATGTTCTTTTCTGAGAGACCCAGTAACAGCTAGGAAAGACTAGTTGGCGACCGAGGAAGAATGGTGACAGTTAGGAAATACTGCTGACATTTGGGAAAGACCTGAGCTGGGATGTGGAGGCTTGGCAGGCTGAAGCACATCCTTCGTGAGAAAGAACCCATCATCAATCGCTATGGAAACATATATTACAAGAAAACCCCCGGGGTTGGGTGAGAGTGGGGGAAGACGATCGACCCACAGGACATACCAGTGCTATGACCATACATGATGGACACTCGACTATGGAACTGCTAAGCGATTTATCCCATGTCTGCAGATGTGGGAAGATATGCAAAAACGAGAGGGGTGTGAAGATACACCAGTCAAAGATGAAGTGCCTGCAACCTACCAGTAATGTGCAATGCACAATGGAACCTGGTGAGATGGAGGAGAGGCCGGGGTAGGAGTCAAACCACAGTTTTCAGAATCTCCAGGCACGTGACAAAAAGGGGGGCAGGAACAGAATCGCTGATACATCAGAGGTGAGGAGACAAGGCACCAGGAGGAGAGTGAAGACACTCAGGACACAAGATGACTTATGCAAAACACCCACGCAGGAGATGCCTGGAAAGAGCCAGTGAACTGGCCCACCGCAGCAGCAAAGAAGGAATGGGAGATGTTTGATTACGACGTGGGCCAGGTACTGGAAGCAGCAATTGCAGGAGATGTAAGAAAGAGGCTCAGGGCCATGCCTTCAATCATCTGGAACATAGGGGCTTATCACTTTGGGAAGAAGGAGCAGAAAGCCAGAACAAACACCCTGCCAAAGGAAAAAAGATGCCTGAAGGAGATAGCAATCCTGAGAGGTGATCTGCGGAGGCTGAAGTGAAACAACAGAGGATGAGAAACCAGCACTCACCAAAATCTAAGACAACCCGAGGGAGCACATTAAGCTCTTGTGCTGAGCTGAGTGCAACCTCAGGGACAGGAAGTGATGGATGAAGGAAACAGTGGCCTTCCCCAAGAACCCAATCAAATATGTGTTGAAACTTTTGGGGGACAAAAGATCAGGGGAGTTGAAAGCAACAAAGGATGAGGTGGAGCAGCACCTTCGTTAAGTCCACAGTGACCCCAGAAGGGAGGAGAGCTTGGAGGAAATGGATAAACTCATCCACCAGCTGAACCAAATATCCCCTTCAGAGTAGAAGAACCAAGCTGGCAGGAAGTCAACAACTTTCTCAAGAAGGCCAGAGGGAAATCAGCTGCAGGGACAAAGGACATTCCATACAAGGTGTGCAAGTATTGCACAAGGCTCAGGAGATGAATCTGGAAGTTACTGAGGGTGACATGGAGGAAGAACTTCCTTGCTGATTATTGGTTGGTTGCAGAGGGATGCTTCATCCCTAAGGATGAAGATGTCACAGAAATGAAAATATTCCATATCATCTCACTCCTCAACATGGAAGGCAAAACCTTCTTTGGGTTTCTGGTAAGGAGGCTGACCACTTTCATATTGGAAAACCAGTATATGAAGTGTACAAGCCTGATCCGGTGTGGGGTGGGGGCAGTCTGAATAGATGTCTCTCTCCTGACTCTATCTCCCTCATACTTCTACTACTCTTTCCACTCAGGCCTACAAAATAAATAAGGGTAAATTAACTGAATATTGAGACAAAGGTGAATGATAAAATACAGATAGTGCTCAGAAGAACACAAAACATGAGGAGAATTTTATGCAGATGAGTAAAAGAGAACAAATCTCTCTGACCAAGGCACTCCGTGTAATTAAAAATGTCTTTATTGAAACTTAGACATATCCAAAAAGGACCTAAAAATGCCCACGCGTAGCGGCTTGGGCCTTCTTCAGGGCATAGTGAGACAAAACAGGAGTGAATGGTTTTTGTGCAGGCACAGAGCACAGGTGTTAGTGGCTTGATTGGATCTGAAGCAACCAATTACTAAGACCCGCCCCTCACACAGATCCTAGAGAGCAATCACATGCCAAACACAGTTCATTGTAAAAAGAAAACAAAAACACAGATTAAGTGTACACACACCCACAACTATATCACAATAAAGGTACATGTTCACAGTGACTCGGAAAAACAGTAGACTATAACTTAGACATTTCTACAAAAAAGGCCAATAGTCTATCTCCTCGTTCAAACCTGGATATTCCATTGCCTTAAAATTCCAGATCCAAAAAGCCTCCTGCTGCAGCAACTTTTTCAATCTATCCCCCCCACGTACAGATTTCTTTATCATCTCAATCCCCTGGACTCTTAAGGATGAAGGGTCGCTATGGTGCATTTCTCTATAGTGTTTGGCCATTGGATAATCTTCATTGTTGATCCTTATTGCATATTTGTGTTCAGAAAAAAGTTCTTTTAATTTCCTCTTTGTCCTACCTACGTAAAAGCACCCACATGGGCACTGTAGGCGATATACAACAAACTCGGAATTACAATTGATAAAGCCATTGGTTTTGTATTCTTTTTGGGTCTTCAGGTCAAGGAATGTCTTGCACTGAATGACACCCTCACAGTGTTTACATGACCCGCACTTATAAGTTCCCCAAAGGTCTTTATGCAACCATGTTTTTTCTTTTGAGCCTGGCAGGTAACTCCTGACAAGTTTGTCTTTTACAGAAGGTGCTTTTCTGAACACTGTCATAGGTGGATTTGGGAAATGTCCTTTAGAATTGGATCACTATTAATCATTTTCCAATTGGACCTGATTATTTGTTTCATCCTGGAGGCACAGCGGCTGTATTGTGTGATGAAGTATGGTCTGGGATTTTTTTTAATCAAAACTACTAACCTTGGACCAAAGAGCACCCAACAAATATATTACTTAACTACAGAGAGGACTGAGCACACCACTGACTCCACAAACATATGCGAGAATTTTATGCAGTCGCTCTGGAGAGCTGTTGGACTGCTTGGGATTAAAGGCCTGTTTGGCTAGGAAGCGGCTGGAAGATAACATCACCAAACAGGCAGAGGTGGTATCCCAGTGGATCTGGACAAAGCGGAATGAGCGTTGGGAGAACCATCCTGGTGATGGGCCAACAACATCATAGAGTTGGGTGGTGGACAGTGGGGGTAGTACCAGGACACTGGTTCTACTGTTGGCAGATGGAAAAAAACAAACTGTTTCACTTCCAACCAAATACTCACGAGTGCATGTGCCAATATATATAATGACATCACAAACAAAGATCACAAACTAAAGGGGGATATAATAAGTGTTACCAAAGAAAAGTTTGCCCTCCATTTTAAACTGGAAATAACTGGTGATAGCTGGTGATCTAGTTTAGACTTTTTCTCCCTCATTCTGCTTCTTCCTTCTGCTGTTTTAATACACTTGGTGCTGTTCTTTGCTTGGTTGCCCCTTTTTCCAACACCACCAGCGGTTGATGGAGGAGTCATGTCTTTCTGTGGTGTCTGCCAGTAACCAGAGGCTCAAAGGCAGACAAGGCAGTGCACAAACAAGTCCTCAAATACAGTGACAGACAAAATGCTCCACAAACTCATTCACAATACCTGAGGGCTACATGTTTTAGTGACATGTTGCAGAGCTTTTAGGTGTTTCATATCCATTACAATGGGACATATCAGACAAAGCCAAGTTCTGTCGCTGGTAGACATGAATTGGGTGCAATACTTTCTCTTATGGTAGACGAAGAGATCTTTCAAACAGCAATTTTTAGTGTTAGTTGGTGACAAAACTGGGTTTGGAATTCTAAGAATACTCAGCAGAACTTTGTGCCAAGGATTTCACAATCCTCACTCAAAATCACAGATACTCTGCTATGTTTGATACAGTTTAGATTTCGTTATATGATCTCCGTATAATTTCCTGTTTCAATGTGTGTCGGCCCTGTGATGAACTGGCGGCCTGTCCAGGGTGTCTCCCTGCCTTGCTGCCCAATGACTGCCGGGATAGGCTGCAGTATCCTCGTGACCCTGAGTAAGGATAAGCGGTTTGGATAATGGATGGATGGATTATATGATCTAGGTGGCACGGTGGCGCAGTGGTTAGTAGCATGGTCGCCTCACAGCAAGAAGGTCCCGGGTTCGAGCCCCAGGGTGAGCCAACCTTGGGGGTCGTCCCGGGTCGTCCTCTGTGTGGAGTTTGTATGTTCTCCTCGTGTCTGCGTGGGTTTCCTCCAGGTGCTCCGGTTTCCTCCCACAGTCCAAAGACATATAGATCAGGTGAATCAGCTGTACTAAATTGTCCCTAGGTGTGTGTTGGCTCTGTGATGGACTGGCGGTCTGTCCAGGGTGTCTCCCTGCCTGCCGCCCAATGACTGCTGGGAGAGGCTCCAGCATCCCTGCGACCCTGAGAGCAGCACAAGCGGTTTGGATAATGGATGGATTATATGATCTAGAACAGTACAGTCAATATTTGTGATATGATCATCTGTCACATTAAACTGGAAACAAGTTTCTGAGGCATACATTTGTAAAATATATAAAGATAACCGAACTGTATGGTAAGGGGATTTTTAGTTTTGGTCATTCAGAATTGACAAAATTATAACAGAATAAAGCTCATTTAGATATTAAAAAAAACTCAGTGGTTCATGATCCATCTCCCATTTCATGTTTAATAGAGCAGCTCAGAACAGATTATCTAATCACGTAACCCGCTCAGGTCATCATTTTTTTTTTGGTTTCTGGCACTGGGAGAGGAGTCCTGCATATTTATTGACTAGACTACATTAAACCACAAGACTAACACACAGATGTTCTTCAACAGATTTGGTGTTCACCGTGAAAGCCATGTGAGGTAAACGAGCAGAAAAGGAGACTCAATCTTTTCCTCCCAAAGTCTCTGTTCTCTTTAAACACCAACCCGAACCCTAGATGGACCTTCATGTCATGTGAGGACCGCGTGTGGAACAAGTTGTTACAGACAAAAACAGTCCTCCAGCAGGCGCCACTGAAAAAGATATTAAACTTGTGCCTGTCCAAATCTTTCCAGTCCCTTGTTGTGGCACCTGGCCACCTTTGCTCGGCTTGCTCCTGACAGAGCTGACAGAACACTCACCCGTCACTGTGGTGATAAGCCTGTGCCGTGCTAAAGAAGGTCTGATAAGGCAACTTTAACCATATGACGAATGGAGGGACAAGACGTCTCTCTTCATCTCCGTCTTTATCATCCGCTGTTGGCCTCTGTCTCTGTTTTTGTCGCTCTCCCACTCTCTTCTTCTCTCACTTTCCCCCCCTAATTCATCCCTCCCGTTGTCAAAAACGAGGATTTAGCATCGAATGTGCTGACGCAGAAAATGTGACATCAGAGGTTTCATTCCACGGATACAGATGCACACAGCTAAAGCTGTGGCTCGACGGTTCTACGACACGTAAAATATGATGATGCGTATCAGCACAACGGAGACGCTCGTCTGGTTGAGTCTGGGAGGCGTGCAGCAGCAAAAAACCGAGAATCAGCCAATTTGAAATTCAACCAAAAGCACTATGCAGATTACGAGGGTCGAAGGTGGAAGGTCAGTCACATCAGAAAACTGGCTACCATCACATAGGCATGCAAGTTTGTGCAGATAAACTGTGTGTAAGTAAGTCGTTTTTTTATATGAGAGAGGGAGGGAAGGGGGGAGAGAGAGAGAGAGACAGAGATATTCAGCAGGTTTCCATAAAGCTTTTACACACTGTTGTATTTAATGCAATTAGCCTTATTGTTAGAGGTGAGTGGAGAGGGCTGGAGTTGAAAGTTCGTTTTAGAAGAGCTAGTTGATCCCCCAGGCTTTTACTGGACTAAATCCAGACAACCCTTAAACCCATGTCAAGTTCCCTCCCCTGTTTTTCTTGCTCTAGTTTGTCTCTTTTTTTTTTTGGCTGGACTGGCCAGCGGGACCAGCCCTACAAACGCAAATGTTTGTCCGTGATCATGTTATAGTGACTAAGAAGCCCGCGAGGTGACATGGAGATATATAAATATATATATATATATTTATTTTTTTTTAATAAAGCGCGTGTGAGATTTACTAACGTGCAAGTGTTTTATAAATAAAATTACATCCCCTCGCAGGCTCCATAACAGTGATCATGTTAGGGTGAAGAAAAAAAAAGATCATCTTAGGGTGACTGAGTGAACAATTTACATAATTGGGCGGCTGGATCAGGCGACCGACAACGTCATCGGCTCTGTGCAACTGCAGTCCACCGACTTCTGGTTTCTACTGCAGCGGTCATACCAGTTTCCTGTTTGTTGGCGCGTGCTATTGACAAGGGCATATTTTTCGCGAAGCCTGCAAGATTTACCATGGATAAATGTCAACGACATGCACACCACTGTCGACCAACTTTCACCTGCACCTACCAGCAAACGGGTGAAAGGTTTCAAGTTGTACAATAGCACAGACCAACAAACAGGAAACTAGTATGACCGCTGCAGTAGAAACCGGAAGTCAGTGGACTACAGTTATGCACAGAGTGGATTGTATTCCCATGACTGGTCGGGCGACCATCGAAATCATGGGTAAACACGGAAATGGTAGTTTTGGCACAGCGGTTCCAGCTCATTCCACATTTATCGCATGCTAACGAACTATTATATAACTATTATATAACGACGTATTACTGCTCGTGGACACTACTGAAACGCTGAGAATGGAATATTTTGCTGCTCTTTCCACATCTGGTTACGCAGTGTAACAGTCCAGCATAGAGCCGAGTAGGAGAGAAAACAGCTCTCCCTGCACTGCGAGGCATGAGGGGGGAGTGCATAGTTAAAGCACCCCAAATAACAAGCACAAAGACAAAACACTTGGAAAAACGAGAGACATCCACGGGTAGAAACAGGCGAAAGAGGAGGGGGAGTTACCAGATAATTAGAATCGGTATACTTAAAATTAAACTAAGTTCTCTTTCAAATCCAACATCCCAAGATATGAGTGGGAAGTATTGCTCTTTACAACCTTGTTTTTTTTCCAACCTCAAACGTAGCTTAACCATACAAAGTCCCGGGTCTAGCATTAAACATCAAGAAGGTCCAAGCCCTATATCAACCTCCACCCAACCAGCCATCTACCCAGCCCACCATAAAAGTGGTCAACAAAATTCTTGAAAACCATCAGTTCCCCTACCTCGGCAGCCTTCTCTCCTCAACAGCTGGCACTGACTCTGAGGTCAACCATCGCCTGAGTTGTGCCCAGTGGCGCTTATGCCAGACCCAGTGAAAGAGTCTTTGAGAGGCATTTGGGTAGCGTGGCGGTCTATTCCGTTACCTACCAACACGGGGATCGTCGGTTCGAATCCCCGTGTTACCTCTGGCTTGGTCGGGCGTCCCTGCAGACACAATTGGCCGTGTCTGCGGGTGGGAAGCCGAATGTGGGTATGTGTCCTGCTCGCTGCACTAGCGCCTCCTCTGGTCAGTCGGGGCGCCTGTTCGGGGGGGAGGTGGAACTGGGGGGAATAGTGTGATCCTCCCATGCGCTATGTCCGGCTGGCGCTGGCGAAACTCCTCACTGTCAGGTGAAAAGAAGTGGCTGGCGACACCACAAGTTTGGGAGGAGGCAGGTGGTAGTCTGCAGCCCTCCCTGGATCAGCAGAGGGGGTGGAGCAGTGGCCAGGATGGCTCGGAAGAGTGGGGTAATTGTCCAGATACAATTGGGGAGAAGGGAGAAAAAAAAGTCTGTGACGACCGAGACCTAAAGGCCCAAACAAAACTCCTGGTCTAACAGAGCTGCTGTTCTCCCTACCCTGCTGTATGGACCAGAGTCAATACCACCTATAGCAGGCACCTGAGAGCCCTGGAACAATACCACCAAAGATTCTTACGAAAGATCCTGAGGATCAGCTGGAAGGACAGACACACCAACATCAGCATTCTGGAAGAAGCCAACATGACAAGCATCACCACCGCAATAATGCAGCACCAACTGTGATGGACAGGCCGTGTCATCCACATGTCCAACACACATCTCCCCAAACAGATCCTGTACTCCCAGCTTAATGAAGGTCAGCGAGCTCCCGGCGGGCAAAAGAAAGGTTTCAAGGACAATATCAAGACCAGTCTGAAGAAATTCAACATCATGTTGAGCAACTGGGAACACACTGCACTGGATAGGCGCACCTGGAGGAAATCCATGCAGGGAGGAGCTGCATGTCATGAAATGGAGCTCCACTGTGCTGCAGAGAAAAAGTGACAGCACGGCAAGCAGAGAGGGAAAAAGGCTCAACCACCACCACCAACCCCCGCCACTTTCCCCTGTCCACACTGCACAAAAGTATGTGGATCATGGATCCACATGAAGACCCACAAGTAGACAACCCAACAGAGAGGACAGTCGTACTTGCTTCGAGTGACTGCCGATGATGCTACTTCAGTATACTTTAACAACAAATGTTACTGGGACCACTACAGAAACTTGCAGATGAACACGTGATATCCAGGAATTCACATTATAGACACTAACATTGACAATCCCTGTGACTATTTGGCCACAATTTCGAACGCTGACCATACACTGCCCAGCCTTTAGTAGCATTTGACCTAGTTTTGTTCCATATTTCATGCCCTTATTCCAACCAACATGCATCCCCTTCAGTCCAACCCCTTCATTTTTCCACTTTCTAACACTCACTTATCTCCAAATAAAATCTCCCCTCCTCTTTTCTTTTTTTTTTCTTCAAACCTTCTCTCCTTTTTATGAAACACGTTTTGAAATAACTTAAAGGTCTGGTCAAGTGGAAAGGTTTTTTTTTTTCTGTAATCAATACTGTTTAGTGGCAATTTTTAAGAATAATACACCGGGGTCATGTATAGACTGGTAATTTACATCTTTCATTAGGCCAATAAGCCAAATGCCTCCTGAATTCTCTCTTATCAAAATTGGGGCTTATGAGCACTCTGGCTAGGTAAGTCAATTCCACTGGATTCCAATTGGCAGATTTTTTTGGGTGTAGTTATACTATGGGGAAGAATACATAGTGATAGTGACAGTGCGACATTGCTTGCTAGCTACTGCTAGAATCCACTGCAGCCAATCCTAACAGGGTGCGATGCGAGCAAGTGATTTTTTTACTGACTGTTTTTTTTTTTTTAGTGACTGGTCCCTGTTTTTGTGAATCTGCGATGATATGGGATCCTTTCTGGACACTCTGACAAGCGAAATCACCAGGCATTTGTTCGCTCAAGTTAGGAACCGGTGACAGCTGCTGTAGCTACACAGCATGGCAGCTTGTAGCACCAGCCAGCCAGCTAAACTATACAAAGACTACAACTCTCGTAAATTACACCAATTTACCATTCAGTAACATCCTGCAAGTCTCAAACTGGATGGTGGTCAACTTCAGGTTTGCAATCTGGGTCCAATTCTGCATTCTGATACAGCCGAATAGCTGCCACATTTAGAAAGATGCGAGCTAACAGCGGTTAACACGCCAGTGCATGAACCCACGTGGTAGATAAAACGCGTCTATTTTAACAATTTCTTACTGAAATCTAGCAACAGCAAATGAATTCCCGTTAGGCAACATCGAGGCATCACTGCAGCCTACTGAGTTTTGTAGGGTTGTATCATGTTCTAAGCCGCTGGACCAGACCTTCAACAGAATGTAAATCCTCAACTGGCTCACAAGCAGACGCACACAACACACACACACACAGGTAAAAGTGAACACATACACTGGATTTGATTTGCATTACCTTAGGGATTTTCCCAAATTATCCAGATAATGGCGGGAAGAATGAGAGGCTCAATCAGAGAAGGTTGGAAGTCGTTACAGGGTTGTATCACAGATAAAGTGATATGAAATATCAACAACTAAAGGTTGTTGCTATAAAACCTACACCCAAATTTCCGAATTAAAGTTTGTCTTTTGCATCAACAGCAGGAGGATT
>NC_079225.1:9542570-9583444 GCF_029633865.1 Lampris incognitus | reverse complement strand
GACAAAAGCCCGGCGCTGTTTTTCCAATCTGTCACATTTAAGGAGGAAGTGCCCCTCTGTCTCCACCTCATCTGTCATGCTCTGACCACATGTCCGATGCTCTCTTTGGCCACCAGGTCTTTTTGTGTCTCCCCTTTTCAATGGCGAGACTGTGGTCACTGAGCCTGTATTTGGTGAGGGTCTGTCGCTGCTTCCTGTCTCTGACAGTTAAGAGGTATTCTTCCAAATCATAGTTTGTTTTTAGGGCCCGATAGACTTCTAGTTTGTTTTGAGTTTTGATTTCAGCGTTCCAATGTTTCAGATAATTGTTCTTGCTTTGTTTTATAGCCTGATTTATCGTAAACTTTGTTTGGGATGCAGTGCTGGCCTGAGGTTGGTTGGTCTTAGTATTTGTTACAGGGTTAATGAGTCTCAGAGCCAGCTGCTTCAGGGGACCCTTTTCGGGGTTCAGTTCTTGGGTTTTCAGAGCTTTAAAGTGCAATGTATTTGTTGGGCTTGTGTTTAAGTGCATCCAGAAATTTAGAGATCTTTTTTTGTACATTTATCGATAATGGAAACCGGCCTAATTCTGCCCTACATGCGTTGTTTGGTGTTTTCCTTTGTATTTTCAGAATCATTCTACAGAATTCAGCATGTAGGGTTTCTGCTGGATGCTTGTCCCATCTAGTGTAGCTGGAAAGACTGAGTGGACCCCATACCTCACTTCCATATAGTGCAATGGGCAGAATTACACTATCAAACAGTTTGCACCAGATGGAGATTGGTATATCAATGTTAAAGAATTAATTTTTAATTGCATATAGAGCTCTGCCAGCTTTTTGTTTTAGGTTATTCACTGCCCTACTGAAACTCCCTGATGCTGTCATAATTAGACCCAGGTAAGTATACTGCATCGTATGCTCTAAGGTGATGCTACCTAGAGTCAACTGGTATCTATATATCTATATCTCTCTCTCTCTTTCTCTCGCTCTCTCTCTCTCTCTAACTCTCTCCCTCTCTCTCCGTCTCTCTCTCTCAGTCTCTCTCTCCCTCCCTCTCCGTCTCTCTCTCTCTCCCTCTCTCTCTCTCCCACTCGCCCATTCGCCTCGTTACTGAGCTGGACTATTGCTTTAGGCCCAGTGAATGTTAGTGTAATGAGGAGTTGTCTGCAGCGGGAACCTTCCTGGTGGAGAATGAGGAAGAGAAGGATGAGGAAGAGAAGAATGAGGAAGAGAAGGATGAGGAAGAGAAGGATGAGGAAGAGAAGAATGAGGAAGAGAAGGATGAGAAGAGAAGAATGAGGAAGAGAAGGATGAGGAAGAGAAGGATGAGGAAGAGAAGGATGAGGAAGAGAAGAATGAGGAAGAGAAGAATGAGGAAGAGAAGGATGAGGAAGAGAAGAATGAGGAAGAGAAGGATGAGGAAGAGAAGGATGAGGAAGAGAAGAATGAGGAAGAGAAGAATGAGGAAGAGAAGGATGAGGAAGAGAAGGATGAGGAAGAGAAGGATGAGGAAGAGAAGGATGAGGAAGAGAAGAATGAGGAAGAGAAGGATGAGGAAGAGAAGGATGAGGAAGAGAAGGATGAGGAAGAGAAGGATGAGGAAGAGAAGGATGAGGAAGAGAAGAATGAGGAAGAGAAGGATGAGGAAGAGAAGGATGAGGAAGAGAAGAATGAGGAAGAGAAGAATGAGGAAGAGAAGGATGAGGAAGGGCTCTGATGGAGTTGAACGAGAGCACTAAACTCGGTGTTAGTTAAACATATTTAGCGTTGGCTGCGTCTGAGGGAAGACCTGCAGTCAGGTCTTCGGTTCCGGGCGCTAGTCTGGATGAGCGCCGTCCGGAGACCTGAAGCGTCTTCTCCCCGGCGAGGAACACGTGAGCGTTCCTTCCCCCATCCTTCACCCCGACTCCTCCACCTCACCCTTCTGCACAAACTTGTCTCCACCCTGTGCACGTCAACGACTCCGCTGGGACCTCGTTACGGCCCCGGCCAATCACCCACCCCCACCCCCAATTAGCACCCGCAATTACGTGCCTATATTTATGCCCTATTAAGGCGAGTGGGGCCCGGTGAAAAGGTCACGTGCGGAGGCTGGCGGGTTCTGCCCGGCGGCAGCGCGGCCCGGGGGAACGAGACGAGCCCGAAAGCCAAATTAGCTGCCGGCATTAAGCAGCGATGAGGAATACGGACCTTTTTTTGGACCTCTGTGTTTTCAGTCGGCTAACGTCACCTCCGCTTTATGGTGCTGAGTGACTTCCTGCGGTGGGAGTAAGCAGCGCTCGCCACACAGGACGAACACGAGTCTGATCCCTCCGCAGGCGGGCTCGCAGAAGGAGTTTGGTGGATTTCCCCCCTTTTCTCCCCAGTTGTACCTGACCAGTTACCCCGCTCTTCCGGGCCGCCCCGGTCGCTGCTCCACCCCCCTCTGCTGATCCGGGGAGGGCTGCAGACTACCGCATGCCTCCTCCCATACACGTGGAGTCGCCAGCCGCTTCTTTTCACCTGACAGTGAGGAGTTTCACCAGGGGGCGGACGTAGCGCGTGGGAGGAGCACGCTATTCCCCCTCCCCCCCGAACAGGCACCCCGACCGACCAGAGGAGGCGCTCCTGCAGCGACCAGGACACATACCCGCATCCGGCTTCCCACCCGCAGACACGGCCAATTGTGCCTGTAGGGACGCCCGACCAAGCCGGAGGTTAACACGGGGATTCGAACCGGCGATCCCAGTGTTGGTAGGCGACGGAATAGACCGCCACGCCACCCGGGCGCCCCAAAATATCGCTTTAAGTCACTTTACCTTCTGTAATGTGAGGGGGCCACCGCTGAGGTAACATGCCAGAGGTGAGGCTTCCCCTTGGCTGCAGGGGGGCTTCAGCAAATCCAGCGGAGGAGGAGGAGGAGGAGGAGGAGGAGGAGGAGGATCTCCATGTTCTCAGCCCACCTCCCCGTCTGCTGAACCAACAGCGCGGCACACCACCTATCTCTTGCCTTGCTCGTGCTGTCTACAGAACCCGTCTCGTGCGTCCCGCTCTCCGCTTCCCTTTTCACATCATCTCGTCTGTCACAGAGCCATATCCTGCACATCTAATCTACACCCGCTCCGCTCCCTCTGAAGTGTAGGCGGAGGAGGCGGAGGAGAAAGGGTGTGTTTTCCTCTCCCGAACGTTGCGATCTTTATCTTTCAGTGTGCCGCTGCCGAGTCTGCAGGATGACGGGCCTGTCGAAGCGTGTCTCTGCCTGGTCTGTCGAGGAAGTATCTGACTGGGTGAAGGAACAGTACCCAACCCGAATCAGCAGCCTCCACCCAGCCATCCAGAACCACGCCATATCAGGTACAGCTAACGTCACATTCTCCTCTCGGTAGCATTTTAGCAATCCACAATGCAATTTCGCTGCGACTCGACAAACTCCGTTCATTCGCTCGTTCATTTACTCTTCCTTGCTTTGTTTTGTTTTTCTCCCCCCCCCCGGAAACATTGGTCCCTCGACTCCTCGCCCCGCTCCCCATTGCTTGTTATGTTCGCGCACCTCCTGCAGGCCGGGTGCTGTTGAGGATGAAGGAGCACCATTTGGAGCGTCTCGGGGTGGAGGACGAGGAGCAGCAGCGGGAGATCCTGCAGGACCTCCTCCTTCTCAGGGTCCAGGAGGAGCTGGAGAACCTCAATGACATCTACTCAGGTGAGAAGGCCGCGGCTCTCGTCCCCACACCCCAATGCAGTCGATGAAGGAACGCTTCCTGAAGTATTCCCGACTGCGTCCTGTGGAGCAACGGGGTTTGCCCACGGACTTTGCTAGCTTGCCGAATACTCCAGAACAATTCACCTGATGCTAACTGAGCTTTTGTCCTTGGTGTGAATTCCTAAAGTAAGCGGTATCTTCCTTTAAAGGGAGCTCAAAGGAACAAAGGGTCTTATGAAACTTACTGATGGAAATTAATCACATATTTCTTATTCAAATTTTTTCAAAAACCACGTGATTAGAAAGACATGTGTATGACAACCAACCCGTTGGACATACATGAGGCCAGTGATACCCAATGTGCGGGCTGCGGCCCCCTGATGGGCCATGCAAGTACTGCAGGTGGGCTCCACAAGAGGTCATTTACATGAAATAAGTACAAAGTTTTTCATTTTCAATTTTGTGTTGAAGGTTGAAATGACTATAAAATGTTAACGAGTAGATATTTGCCTTTAGGCAGTAATCAGAACCAGTGAAGCCCTGCTGCAGGCCCGCGCTCGCACAGACTTGTTCTGTTTATGAAGTGAAGCATATACAGGGAAATACTTCATCTCAGTCTCGCTTGTTGGTCAGAGTTGTGATTAAGGGCGTCCGGGTGGCGTAGCGGTCTATTCCGTCACCTACCAACATGGGGATCGCTGGTTCGAATCCCTGTGTTGCCTCCGGCTTGGTCGGGCGTCCCTACAGACACAATTGGCCGTGTCTGTGGGTGGGAAGCCGGATGTGGGTATGTGTCCTGGTCGCTACACCAGCGCCTCCTCTGGTTGGTCTGGGCGCCTGTTCGGGGGGGGGGGAACTGGGGGGAATAGCGGGATCCTCCCATGCGCTACGTCCCCCTGGCGAAACTCCTCTGCAGCCCTTTCCGGATCGGCAGAGGGGGTGGAGCAGCGACCGGGACGGCTCGGAAAATAGGGTATCTAGCCAAGTACAAGTGGGGAGAAAAGGGGGGAACCCCCCCCCCCAAAAAGTTGTGATTAAAGGCTAGGTGGGTCCCATCACATGTAGGTTATCTATCTATCTATCTGTCTATCTGTCTGTCTGTCTGTCTGTCTGTCTGTCTGTCTGTCTGTCTATCTGTCTGTCTGTCTGTCTGTCTGTCTGTCTGTCTGTCTATCTGTCTATCTATCTATCTATCTATCTATCTATCTATCTATCTATCTATCTATCTATCTATCTATCTATCTATCTATCTATCTATCTATCTATCTATCTATCTATCTGTCTGTCTGTCTGTCTGTCTGTCTGTCTGTCTGTCTGTCTGTCTGTCTGTCTGTCTGTCCATCATGTCCTGTATAGGTACATCACGTTAACTTCACTACATTTTTCTTTTTCCTCTCCAGAGTGTTTTTCTTCATGAAAGAACATGTAGTAGATCCTCAGATGGGAGTTCCCGCATACTGCCTTCTCTTCATCCATCCATGCGGAGAGAGGGAGGGAGAGAGAGGGAGGGAGAGGGAGAGAAGGTGTGCTGGAAACAATATGAGAAGTGGAAGAGAGTGCGGCTGGGCGAGAGAGGAGGAGGAAGAAACCCATTTCCTATGTAAAACCACCCACCTGTGCAGCCGGAGCGCGGGGTCCGTTCGGCCGGATTACTGTGTAGCGTGGGACCTCATGCACCCCCCCCTCCCTCTCTCTCTCTGCATACATCTATTCTCTCTCTCTCCTCCTCCCCCCTCCCCCCTGCATTTTTCTGCGCTCGAGTACACAGTCCACCAGTTAGTCCAGCGAGAGAGGACGTCGTTTCCCACACTGCATTGCCCCGGACTGGTTGATTCATGGTCCCCGTTCATGCAACGACATGCCGACCGGCGAGGCCAGCTGACTGCTGGGGAGGACTCTCCAGAGGACAGCGACACCACACACAGGACAGTGACTGGAGAGAGAGAGAGAGAGAGAGAGAGAGAGAGAGAGAGAGAGAGAGAGAGAGAGAGAGAGAGAGAGAGAGAGAGAGAGATGGTGAAGAAGAAGAAGAAGCTAGGGAGTTCATGAGAGCGCCATACCGAACATGGAAACACGGCTACAGCCAGCCAGAGCTGGAAGGAGACTGAAGATCCCTGCTTAAGTAAAAGTACTGCTCCTCTAGTGACAAGCCACGTGAGTACAAGTCAAAAGTACTGATAAAGAAAATGACTCGAGTAAGAATAAACGAGGTTTTGAAGTGAAAAATGACTTGAGTCGTTATTTTGTGAGTTACTGTCATTTTTTATCATACGCCCAAACAGAGCTGTAGTGAAATAAAACATGGACATGTTCTTTAGTCGACAAGACGAATCCATTCAAATCTCCAGAAACAGCCAGTATGGCTAACATGGAAGACCTGGGAACAGGTGATGAGTGGGGCCGGGGATGGTCCTCCTGTGCGTCTGGGATGGTCCTCCTGTGCGTCTGGGATGGTCCTCCTTGTGTGTCTGGGATGGTCCTCCTTGTGTGTCTGGGATGGTCCTCCTGGGCGTCTGGGATGGTCCTCCTGTGCATCTGGGATGGTCCTCCTGTGCATCTGGGATGGTCCTCCTGGGCGTCTGGGATGGTCCTCCTGTGCATCTGGGATGGTCCTCCTGTGTGTCTGGGATGGTCCTCCTGTGTGTCTGGGATGGTCCTCCTGTGCATCTGGGATGGTCCTCCTGTGCATCTGGGATGGTCCTCTTGGGCGTCTGGGATGGTCCGCCTGTGCATCTGGGATGGTCCTCCTGTGTGTCTGGGATGGTCCTCCTGTGCGTCATCATCTCGGACCCTCAGGCGTTTCAGCCTCCGACATGTTGGAACAGGTCTCCATTGGCTCAGTTTCTGCTTTGCACCGAGCGCCTCTCAAAGTGGACTCTTTTAAGGTTTACCCTGGTTTGAAGGTTTACCCTGGTTTAAGGTTTACCCTGGTTTGAAGGTTTACCCTGGTTTGAAGGTTTACCCTGGTTTAAAGGTTTACCCTGGTTTGAAGGTTTACCTTGGTTTGAAGGTTTACCCTGGTTTGAAGGTTTACCCTGGTTTAAGGTTTACCCTGGTTTGAAGGTTTACCTGGTTTGAAGGTTTACCCTGGTTTGAAGGTTTACCCTGGTTTAAAGGTTTACCCTGGTTTGAAGGTTTACCCTGGTTTAAAGGTTTACCCTGGTTTGAACGTTTACCCTGGTTTGAAGGTTTACCCTGGTTTAAAGGTTTACCCTGGTTTGAAGGTTTACCCTGGTTTGAAGGTTTACCCTGGTTTGAAGGTTTACCCTGGTTTGAAGGTTTACCCTTGATCGGATGATCGGATGATCCGCTGTGGCGATCCCTAACGGGAGCAGCCGAAAGTAGTCGTAGATCTGCAGCTGTGTTTATCCTGCTATGCTAACACCACATAGTACCAACACCAACCTGCTATGTTTTTAACAATTACACAGTTTTTAGCCTGTAGATGTCAGCAAACTCACCAAAATGGTCTAGGGTTAAATTACTCTTCAAGGAGCGAAGTACATGAAAATATTTTTACTTTTCTTGCAGTACTTTTGAGATATAAGACCAGGAGTAATTTGGAAGCAGGTCCAAAATGGTGTGATACATAAAAATGCACCATTGGATGAGTGGCTGAGAGAACAGGGCGAGCCAGGCAAGCTGACCAGCCAAGGTTAAAAAACAATAAGCGAGCGCTCTGCAGTTTGTTGTCAGCCCCTTTGTTTAATGATACACCTTGTCTGAGTCACAAAGACTTTGATATGGTATTCAATTATTATTTTTTTATCCAAAATAACGAAGTTCAGAAAATCCCCCTAAGTTCCGATTTCCTCTTCTGTTTCCAAGCAAGGTCCTGAACACGTGGACTTAATGAATGAAAGCATCACATTATACATTTCAAATATGGACGTGACCTTTAAATAGAGTTGCAATGGCCATGTGTAATATTCACAGAGGATTTGGGAATGTTGCAACCACAGCATTGTAAGATGGCGACAGTCTGTTGCCGTCTCACAATGAGCTTCTATCTGTTGTCATGCCTAAATATGACAGGGTGCTTATTCTTGGGGACTTTGATATTCATGTAGATTGTCCTTCCCATTCAATCACTTCACAATTTTTTAGATCTTATAGATGCTTTCAACCTTATTTAATCTGTTGAAGGGACAACACATTCCAAAGGCCACATTTTAGACCTTGTACTCTCATCTGGTTTCTCTCTCGACCGTCTTTATCTGGTGGATATGATTGCGCCAGAAATTGGTCCACCCCAAAGATGCTGCGGATTGCCGTGGCTCATACGTCGGGGAAACCAAACAGACGCTGGCCAAGAGGACGGCACAACACGGGGCAGCTAACACGTCAGGCCAGGACTCCACAGTCTATACCATCTACAGACCAGGACTCCACAGTCTACACCATCTACAGGCCAGTGGCCACTCTTTCAAGGATGAGGAAGTGCACATCCTTGATAGGGAGGAACGCTGGGTTGAAGGGGGAGCCAAAGAGGCCATCTATGTGAAGAGGGAACGACCCTCCCTGAACCGAGGTGGGGGGCTGTATTGTACTCTGGGGTGAGTTTATTTGAAATAATATTTAAAAACCGACCCTCAGCCTGACTTTATAGTTAGAATTCCTACATCTCTGTTTGAGTAGCGTAAGCGTGTTGAGCAGCTCCTCTGGCTTCAGGCTTCGGCTGACTCGGTTTTCAGTTGATGCCTGGGCCGAGGAAGCGAAGTGCTCCTGGCCGCTGACCTCGGGTATGTTTTGAAAAGCTTTCGCTTCGAGAAACGCCTCTCATTTGACCCTACGGTGACAGGGACTGCTGTGAGCATCCTTGGCCAAGCGGACATGTGTGGATACAGCTCTGTGAGGCTGGCCTTGTGAAGGTCGTCTAGGGAATCCAGAGTGGAAAGGTTCTTCTCTGCGACGGTGTTCAGAGCTTTCAAGTCTTGCACAAGATCTGTTGCTTCCATGTCCTGTCTTTTTCTCTCCAGCTGTCAGCAGTAGTCCGGTTCTCTGCTGCACCCTATGTATCTCAGCTGTGTTGTTAAAGACGCCAAAGATGTGATAAACGTCTCTCAGTTGAGAAAACCTCTCTGACAACCCCCAGAATAGCCAAGCCCAGAAGGGTGAAAAGACGTCTGAAGTCCTGAATCTCTTGTCGGATGTTGGCAAGACCTCGTCCCCTAGTCCCCTCGTCCCCCTGGCTTTTGGTGCATCTGGCTCTCTGTGGAGGGAACGCCATCTCGACGCCGATTTTCTCTGCAATTTTACATGCACCCATTAGCATCATTTCAGCAAATGATGGGGGGGTGGGGGGTGGGGGGGGCAAAGGTCTGTTTACCGTCACATAATTCCTTTACACAGTTTTTTTTAAAATTTACGTTTCATTATTTTTAAGCAGTTTTTGTCGATTCTGGATCAGCCTGAAAAAAAAGGTAAAGTAATGGATGCAGGCTGACAAATGACATATTTCAAATGAACTGCATTGCTCTTCTTCTCCGATGTAAACAAAAACCAAAACAAAAAGGAGAGAAAGAACAAAAAGCATGTTTTGATGTAGGGAATGGGGAAAGGAGGGGAAAATGGGGGAAATGGCCTATTTGTTGTGACTAGACAGCACTGGCCCACTTAGCTAATCATCAACATATAAAGGAGACAGAAGACAGGAGATCCTGCAGGATTCACTTGGCCGATAGAGGTGATGTGACGTCACGTGACGTCACGTGACCTGCCACGGATCCCCGAGGCTGGAGTAAAGGCATATTTACCTGAGGAGCTGCCCGAGTTTTGCTGTGAAGCAGGGCTTGTTGTTGTAGAAGGGACAAAAGCTAAGACGCCCCAACCGACCAGAGGAGGCGCTAGTGCAGCGACCAGGACACATACCCACGTCCGGCTGCCCACCCGCAGACACGGCCAACTGTGTCTGCGGGGACGCCCGACCAAGCCGGAGGCAACACCGGGATTCGAACTGATGACTCCCATGTTGGGAGGCAACGGAACAGACCGCTACGCCACCCGGATGTGTATGTATGTGTTTCTGTTGTCATGTATGTTTGCTGTGTGTGTGTGTGTGTGTGCGTGCGTGCGTGCGCGTGCTTGAGTTTGTGCGCGTGTGGCGCGGTAGTACCAGCAAATTAAGGGTTGTGATTAATACCCCGGGAGGCGGTGTGACATTTGATTTCCACCACCGGAGGGCAGGGGGCGTGGCAGTGCGGAAGTGCTGAATCAAGGTAAATGTAAATCCGCCTCAGGGAAAGCCACTGTATCAGAGACAGGCCTGTCAAAACCCCGAAGGTTAGCAAGACTCGCCACTGACCCCAACACAACGGACATGAGACAAAACTGAAACGTACTTAGTACTTTTTCTGTTACTGCATGTAGAGTTTTTCTACTGCACGTGGAGTTTTTCTACTGCATGTGGAGTTTTTCTACTGCACGTGGAGTTTTTCTACTGCATGTAGAGTTTTTTCTACTGCACGTGGAGTTTTTCTACTGCATGTGGAGTTTTTCTACTGCACATAGAGTTTTTCTACTGCACGTGGAGTTTTTCTACTGCACGTGGAGTTTTTCTACTGCACGTGGAGTTTTTCTACTGCATGCAGAGTTTTTCTACTGCATGTAGAGTTTTTCTACTGCACGTAGAGTTTTTCTACTGCACATAGAGTTTTTCTTCTGCTTTTCTACTGCATGTAGAGTTTTTCTACTGCATGTAGAGTTTTTCTACTGCATGTAGAGTTTTTCTACTGCACGTAGAGTTTTTCTACTGCACATAGAGTTTTTCTTCTGCTTTTCTACTGCATGTAGAGTTTTTCTACTGCATGTAGAGTTTTTCTACTGCATGTAGAGTTTTTCTACTGCACGTGGAGTTTTTCTACTGCATGTGGAGTTTTTCTACTGCACGTGGAGTTTTTCTACTGCATGTGGAGTTTTTCTACTGCACGTGGAGTTTTTCTACTGCATGTAGAGTTTTTCTACTGCACGTGGAGTTTTTCTACTGCACGTGGAGTTTTTCTACTGCATGTGGAGTTTTTCTACTGCACGTGGAGTTTTTCTACTGCACGTGGAGTTTTTCTACTGCATGTAGAGTTTTTCTACTGCACGTAGAGTTTTTCTACTGCACGTGGAGTTTTTCTACTGCATGTAGAGTTTTTCTACTGCACGTAGAGTTTTTCTACTGCATATAGTTTTTCTACTGCATATAGTTTTTCTACTGCACGTAGAGTTTTTCTACTGCACGTAGAGTTTTTCTACTGCATATAGTTTTTGTACTGCACGTAGAGTTTTTCTACTGCACGTGGAGTTTTTCTACTGCATGTAGAGTTTTTCTACTGCACGTGGAGTTTTTCTACTGCATGTAGAGTTTTTCTACTGCACGTGGAGTTTTTCTACTGCATGTAGAGTTTTTCTACTGCATGTAGAGTTTTTCTACTGCATATAGTTTTTCTACTGCACGTAGAGTTTTTCTACTGCATATAGTTTTTCTACTGCACGTAGAGTTTTTCTACTGCATATAGTTTTTCTACTGCATATAGTTTTTCTACTGCACGTAGAGTTTTTCTACTGCACGTGGAGTTTTTCTACTGCATGTAGAGTTTTTCTACTGCATGTAGAGTTTTTCTACTGCACGTAGAGTTTTTCTACTGCACGTAGAGTTTTTCTACTGCATATAGTTTTTCTACTGCACGTGGAGTTTTTCTACTGCATGTAGAGTTTTTCTACTGCATATAGTTTTTCTACTGCATGTAGAGTTTTTCTACTGCATATAGTTTTTCTACTGCACGTAGAGTTTTTCTACTGCATATAGTTTTTCTACTGCACGTAGAGTTTTTCTACTGCACGTGGAGTTTTTCTACTGCATGTAGAGTTTTTCTACTGCACGTAGAGTTTTTCTACTGCATATAGTTTTTCTACTGCACGTAGAGTTTTTCTACTGCACGTAGAGTTTTTCTACTGCATATAGTTTTTCTACTGCATGTGGAGTTTTTCTACTGCATATAGAGTTTTTCTACTGCACGTAGAGTTTTTCTACTGCACGTAGAGTTTTTCTACTGCATATAGAGTTTTTCTACTGCACGTAGAGTTTTTCTACTGCATATAGTTTTCCACTGCATGTAGAGTTTTTCTACTGCATATAGTTTTTCTACTGCATGTAGAGTTTTTCTACTGCACGTAGAGTTTTTCTTCTGCATGTAGAGTTTTTCTACTGCACGTGGAGTTTTTCTACTGCACGTAGAGTTTTTCTACTGCACGTAGAGTTTTTCTACTGCATATAGTTTTTGTACTGCACGTAGAGTTTTTCTACTGCACGAGGAGTTTTTCTACTGCATGTAGAGTTTTTCTACTGCACGTGGAGTTTTTCTACTGCATGTAGAGTTTTTCTACTGCACGTGGAGTTTTTCTACTGCATGTAGAGTTTTTCTACTGCATGTAGAGTTTTTCTACTGCATATAGTTTTTCTACTGCACGTAGAGTTTTTCTACTGCATATAGTTTTTCTACTGCACGTAGAGTTTTTCTACTGCATATAGTTTTTCTACTGCATATAGTTTTTCTACTGCACGTAGAGTTTTTCTACTGCACGTGGAGTTTTTCTACTGCATGTAGAGTTTTTCTACTGCATGTAGAGTTTTTCTACTGCACGTAGTGTTTTTCTACTGCATATAGTTTTTCTACTGCACGTGGAGTTTTTCTACTGCATGTAGAGTTTTTCTACTGCATATAGTTTTTCTACTGCATGTAGAGTTTTTCTACTGCATATAGTTTTTCTACTGCACGTAGAGTTTTTCTACTGCATATAGTTTTTCTACTGCACGTAGAGTTTTTCTACTGCACGTGGAGTTTTTCTACTGCATGTAGAGTTTTTCTACTGCACGTAGAGTTTTTCTACTGCATATAGTTTTTCTACTGCACGTAGAGTTTTTCTACTGCACGTAGAGTTTTTCTACTGCATATAGTTTTTCTACTGCATGTGGAGTTTTTCTACTGCATATAGAGTTTTTCTACTGCACGTAGAGTTTTTCTACTGCATATAGAGTTTTTCTACTGCACGTAGAGTTTTTCTACTGCATATAGTTTTCCACTGCATGTAGAGTTTTTCTACTGCATATAGTTTTTCTACTGCATGTAGAGTTTTTCTACTGCACGTAGAGTTTTTCTTCTGCATGTAGAGTTTTTCTACTGCACGTGGAGTTTTTCTACTGCATGTAGAGTTTTTCTACTGCACGTAGAGTTTTTCTACTGCACGTAGAGTTTTTCTACTGCATATAGTTTTTCTACTGCACGTAGAGTTTTTCTACTGCACGTAGAGTTTTTCTACTGCATATAGTTTTCCTACTGCACGTAGAGTTTTTCTACTGCATGTAGAGTTTTTCTACTGCATGTAGAGTTTTTCTACTGCACGTAGAGTTTTTCTACTGCACGTAGAGTTTTTCTACTGCATATAGTTTTTCTACTGCACGTAGGGTTTTTCTACTGCACGTAGAGTTTTTCTACTGCATATAGTTTTTCTACTGCATGTAGAGTTTTTCTACTGCATATAGTTTTTCTACTGCACGTAGAGTTTTTCTACTGCATATAGTTTTTCTACTGCACGTAGAGTTTTTCTACTGCACGTGGAGTTTTTCTACTGCATGTAGAGTTTTTCTACTGCATATAGTTTTTCTACTGCACGTAGAGTTTTTCTACTGCACGTAGAGTTTTTCTACTGCATATAGTTTTTCTACTGCACGTGGAGTTTTTCTACTGCATGTAGAGTTTTTCTACTGCATATAGTTTTTCTACTGCATATAGTTTTTCTACTGCATGTAGAGTTTTTCTACTGCACGTAGAGTTTTTCTACTGCATATAGTTTTTCTACTGCACGTAGAGTTTGTCTACTGCACGTAGAGTTTTTCTACTGCATATAGTTTTTCTACTGCACGTGGAGTTTTTCTACTGCATATAGAGTTTTTCTACTGCACGTAGAGTTTTTCTACTGCACGTAGAGTTTTTCTACTGCATATAGAGTTTTTCTACTGCACGTAGAGTTTTTCTACTGTATATAGTTTTTCTACTGCATGTAGAGTTTTTCTACTGCATATAGTTTTTCTACTGCATGTAGAGTTTTTCTACTGCACGTAGAGTTTTTCTTGTGCATGTAGAGTTTTTCTACTGCACGTGGAGTTTTTCTACTGCATGTAGAGTTTTTCTACTGCATGTAGAGTTTTTCTACTGCACGTAGAGTTTTTCTACTGCACGTAGAGTTTTTCTACTGCATATAGTTTTTCTACTGCACGTAGAGTTTTTCTACTGCACGTAGAGTTTTTCTACTGCATATAGTTTTCCTACTGCACGTAGAGTTTTTCTACTGCATGTAGAGTTTTTCTACTGCACGTAGAGTTTTTCTACTGGACGTAGAGTTTTTCTACTGCATATAGTTTTTCTACTGCACGTAGAGTTTTTCTACTGCACGTAGAGTTTTTCTACTGCATATAGTTTTTCTACTGCACGTGGAGTTTTTCTACTGCATATAGAGTTTTTCTACTGCACGTAGAGTTTTTCTACTGCACGTAGAGTTTTTCTACTGCATATAGTTTTTCTACTGCACGTAGAGTTTTTCTACTGCATATAATTTTTCTACTGCATATAGTTTTTCTACTGCATGTAGAGTTTTTCTATTGCACGTAGAGTTTTTCTACTGCACGTAGACTTTTTCTACTGCATGTAGAGTTTTTCTACTGCATGTAGAGTTTTTCTTCTGCATGTAGAGTTTTTCTACTGCATGCAGAGTTTTTCTACTGCCTGCAGAGTTTTTCTACTGCACGTAGAGTTTTTCTGACACTACAGGAACCAATTAGAGGTGAAACAGTCTAACTGGTTAGGAATGAGGGTTTAATAAAAAGGTCTTGGCATTTCAAAATGGCCCTTCAATAAATTCCTCCTCAGCTCCTCTGGGAATTGGTAATCTTGCAGTTGCATTGTGTGGCAATAGGTTGCCATTACCTGGGTTCCCCGGCACAGACACACGGACACAGACCATAAATGAAGGCACAACAGCCAATTTCGTAAAACAACGCTTTACGCGAGTTAAAACCCACGTAAAAAGACTTTAAACAAACGTTAATTAAAAGATCTCTCTGGCTCCGGCCTCTTTCTTTGGGGTGTGGAACTGGTTAATATGTCCTGAGTCACCCAGACCATCTTAGACCATCTCAGACCATCTTAGGCCATCTCAGACAATCTCACACCATCTCAGACCATCTTAGACCAGCTCAGACCATCTTAAACCAGCTCAGACTATCTCATACCAGTTCAGACCATCTCAGACCATCTTAAACCAGCTCAGACTATCTCAGACCAGTTCAGACCATCTCAGACCATCTTAAACCAGCTCAGAGTATCTCAGACAATCTCACACCATCTCAGGCCAGCTCAGACCATCTTAGACCAGCTCAGACCATCTTAAACCAGCTCAGACTATCTCAGACCAGCTCAGACCATCTCAGACAATCTCAGACCATCTCAGACCATCTTAGACCAGCTCAGACCATCTCAGACCATCTTAGACCAGCTCAGCCCAGCTCAGCCCAGCTCAGACCAGCAGGTCCACGCCGCTCCAACACACCGTGGTTTGCAGTCATTTGTGGACAGTTGCTGTGCTGTAAAACGCCTCGTGTTCCCCAGTGGTCTAAGTAAATTGGCACGTTGTGTTTGTGTCACAGGTTCGTCATGTAAAACACGGCCTGTGATGTGAACGAGCTTAACAACCTGCTGTGGTCTTACTGATCAGCAAGCATCTCAGAAAGGAAGAGGCACAAAAGGGGCATCGTTTCAACTAACCTGCCCTTGTCAGAACAGACACGGCTTTGCTTTCTGGCAAATAGAAACATCGGCAGAGTTAAGATGCTGGCACCATTACTGCTGCTGTGGTTCAATGTGAAAAAACAAACAAACAAAAGTGTCAAGGTCCACTTTACATGTTAATTACAGGGATTTTGTTGCTGTTGAGCTGAAAAAATTACTCAAAATCCACAATTTTTGGTGGATTAAAATTCTGTTAGAATTCCAACGTGTTATGGGTGAGGTTCACGACGTTAGAAACTCCCCAAGCGGGCCCCATTCAGGACTTTACTGGTATTTGTCCCCTGCTTGTCTTCTAGCTGGTTAATGTTGGCCTACTAAATCTACTCGTGCTCATTTACAACAGTTGTTCCCTTCCCTAATCTAATCTAGTCTAATCTAATCTAATCTAATATAGTCTAGTCTAGTCATCTAATCTAATGTAATCTAACGTAATCTGGTCTAATATAATCTAGTCAGATAATCTAATCTAATCTAGTCTAATCTAATCTAATCTAATCTAATCTAATGTAATCTAATCTAGATAAATTTAAAATAATCTAGTCTAATCTAGTCTAATCTAATCTAATGTAATCTAATCTAGATAAATTTAAAATAATCTAATCTAATCTAATCTAATCTGATTTGATCTAATCTAATCTAATTTTATCTAATCTAATCTAAAATAGTTTAGTTTAAAATAATCTAATCTAATGTAATCTAATGTAATCTAATCTGGTCCAATCTAGTCTAATCTAATCTAATCTAATCTAATCTAATCTAATCTAATCTAATCTAATCTAATCTAGTCTAGTCTAATCTAATCTAATCTAATCTAATCTAATCTAATCTATTCTAGTCTAATCTAATTTTATCTAATCTAATCTAATCTAGTTTAGTTTAAAATAATCTAATCTAATCTAATCTAATCTAGTTTAGTTTAAAATAATCTAATTTAATCTAGTTTAGTTTAAAATAATCGAATCTAATCTAATCTAATTTGATCTAATCTAATCTAGTTTAGTCTAGTCTAGTCTAGTCTAGTCTAATCTAATCTAGTCTAGTCTAGTCTAGTCTAGTCTAGTCTAGTCTAAGCACAAATCTGACAGAAAACAGTGAATGTGACCACAGCATTTGATTATAAACAGTAAATAGGATATGCATTAAGGTACATATATGATAGACATTGAGTTCATTATTTCAGTTATAGAAACGGGGTGGGACCATGTAGCTACACTTCCTCCTACTCCGTTTTGGACATGTAATATTCATTTCTTTTGTTTGGTGAGAATTTGCTGTATGTTTGTTGTTCATTTCATTGGTTATTCTCGTTACACGTTCTCACTTGTTATTTGTTACATGTTGAAATTAAAATCGATTCAGTGACGACAGCATAGAGTTACTTACTGGACACCGAGAATTCCTGACCTCACCCCTGAAATTCCAACCCCTGCCCCCCTGCCCCCCTCCAGCTCTGTTGTCTCCAGGCTGGTTCTGTCCGTCCCCCCCCCCCCCCAGTCCCTGTCAGCCAGGCTGTCAAGCAGACGCAGCAGCCTGTTTGTCACCGCCTGCTGATTCATTCATCGCTGCAGGATCAATAGTTTCCAGCAGAGATGAGTTAGCCGAAGGCTGCGAGATGAATCCATCTCTGGGACAGAGAGGGAGAGAAAAGTGGGGGGACAACTTGTCTCAGGACCGGAACGGATGTTTGAAAGGGGTAGTTCATTTGGGGGTTTTACTCTTGGCTGCTTTCTGGGGGTTTTAGAGGACATCCATTTTTTTTTCTGTGTACAGAATCTGAAAGAAAACAAAACTGATGAGCAGGCAGTCAGCGTGGGCAGCCAGCTAGCATGGAAGCTAATGGGGCAGCAATCCCATCCTCTAAGAAAGCAACACAACGCGCTTCTAGTGACTCCGAAATAAACAAGGTTTATTGATCGGAACAACATTCCGGCCTCTATTTGGGATCAAGAAGCAAAGAAAGCCCCTTCACTTTCTCATTGTCGTCTCACTGACTGTACGGGAGCAGGGGCCCAGCTCCAGTTCTTCTTCCCATTGCCTTGCTCAAGGGCACAGGCAGGAGTGTTAACCCTAACATGCACGCCCCCCCCCCTTTTCTCCCCAATTGTGCTTGGCCAATTACCGAGCCGTCCCGGTCGCTGCTCCACCCCCTCTGCCGATCCGGGGAGGGCTGCAGACTACCACGTGCCTCCTCCCAGACACGTGGAGTCGCCAGCCGCTTCTTTTCACCTGACAGTGAGGAGTTTCACCAGGGGGACGTAGCGCGTGGGAGGATCACGCCCCGAACATGCGCACCGACTCACCAGAGGAGGCGCTAGTGCAGCGACCAGGACACATACCCACATCCGGCTTCCCACCCGCAGGGACGCCCGACCGAGCTTGAGGTAACACGGGGATTCAAACTGGCGATCCCTGTGTTGGTAGGCAACGGAACAGACCGCCACGCCACCCGGACGCCCAGCATGCGTGTCCTTTTGACAGTGGGGGGACACCGGGACACCCGGAGAAACCCACGCAGACACGGGGAGAACATGCAAACTCCACACAGAAAGGACCTGGGACAGCCCGGGGTTCGAACCCAGGATCGTCTTGCTGTGAGGAAACGGTGCTACCCACTGGGCCACAGCGCCCCCTGATGCATTAAAATGATAGACATGAGCAGCGGAGAGGAAGAACTCATTTCCTGGTCATTTTTCCCTGCACTTCACAAGAACCTCCACGGGAAGTTCACAGCAGGACTCTGTTGGATTGAGGTGTGCCAGAGAGCCAACACTAACCATACTGCTGACAACTGTTAGTGCTTGCTCTGTCTGTCTGTCTGTCCGTCTGTCTGTCTATCTGTCTGTCTGTGTCTGTCCGTCTGTCTGTCTGTCTATCTGTCTGTCTGTCTGTGTCTGTCCGTCTGTCTGTCTGTCTGTCTGCCTATCTGTCCGTGTATGTCTGTCCTTCTGTCTGCCTGTCTGTCTGTCTGTCCGTCTGTTTCTCTGTCTGCCTATCTGTCTGCTTCTGTCTGTCCTTCTGTCTGTCTGCGTCTGTCTGTCCTTCTGTCTGTCTGTCTGTCTGTCTGTCTGTCTGTCTGTCTGTCTGTCCGTCTGTTTGTCCGCCTGTCCGCCTGTCTGTCCGTCTGTCCGTCTGTCCGTCTGTCCGTCTGTCTGTCCGTCTGTCCGTCTGTCCATCTGTCTGTCTGTCTCTGTGTTTTCTCTCTCTCTGTCTGTCTCTCCATCGGTCTCTCTGTCTGCTTCTGTCTGTCCTTCTGTCTGTCTGTGTCTGTCTGTCCTTCTGTCTGTCTGTCTGCCTATCTGTCTGCTTCTGTCTGTCTGTCTGTCTGTCTGTCTGTCCTTCTGTCTGTCTGTGTCTGTCTGTCTGTCTGTCCGTCTGTCTGTCCGTCTGTCCGTCTGTCCGTCCGTCTGTCCATCTGTCTGTCTGTCTCTGTGTTTTCTCTCTCTCTGTCTGTCTCTCCATCGGTCTCTCTGTCTGCTTATCTGTCTGCATCTGTCTGTGTGTCTCTCTCTCTCTTTCTGTCTGTCTGTCCGTCTCTCTTTCTCTCTGTCTGACTGTCTGTCTTTGTCTCTGTCTGTCTGTCTCTCTGTCTCTCTGTGTGTCTGTCAATGCTTTATAGGTGTGCTGGCACACCTGCATCCAGCAGATCCAATAGTATCCTGCTATGCTTACGCCACAGAGTACCAAGACCAGCCTGCTATGTTTTTAACCTTTACGTGATTTTTAACCTGTAGATGGCAGCAAACTCACTGAAATTGTCTCGGGTTATTTTAGTATTTAATGTTAGTCATGTTATGCAAACAAACACGTTTCAAAAAGTGGCTACAGGACACAGTGCAGGATGACTGTGTGTGTGTGTGTGTGTGTGTGTGTGTGTGTGTGTGTGTGTGTGTGTGTGTGTGTGTGTGTGTGTGTGTGTGTGTGTGAAAGCCTACCTGTGCGTGGAGGCAGCAGTGTCTCTAGTGGGGAACCAGCGGCACATCACATTTGATAAATCTTCTCTGCCTCTTCGGCCGCGTATTAAATCTCTTCCTTGGTAAACAAGTGTTCGGCCGGAAGTAAACTCAAAAAACAGCCGCTTAGAGGAAAGTTCAGTACCCAGCCATACATCTGCTGTCTTTGGGGAAATGATGGTAGGAGAATAGAGGTGGATACGGCAAGAGTGGAGGGATGACATAGTCAGTATTGTGGACCACAGATCAACATCCTAAGCCGTCAGGACTTCTTCTCTGATGAATTCAGTTCAATGCAACTCAATTTTATTGTCATTAAAAACGACGTGCAGGCACATGTTCAAAATGAAATGAGGGCCGTGGCTTCACCAAACAGGGCAAGAAAGACTCAGACAAACACAGCAAACACAATATGAGATATACACACATGAAGCTAACAACAAGTTAAAAGAGAGCTGGAGTACAAAATATTTAAAAATATCTACATTCAGTGGGTGGCCAGGTTCAGGTAGGCAACAGCTTGGGGAAAGAAGCTGTTTTTGAGCCTGGTAGTGCGGGCTCTGAGGCTCCTGTAGCGCCTCCCAGAGCGCAGGGGGGAGAACAGTCCAGGGTTGGGGTGGGTGGGATCTCTGCTGATGCTCAGACCCCTTCGAAGGCAGCCTTTGTGATAAATGTCTTGTATGGCTGGGAGCTGGGTACTGGTGATATGCCGGGCCGCCTTGACGACCCGCTGCACAGCTTTCTGGTCTACTGGGGTGCAGCTGCCGTACCACACTGAGATGCAGATGGTCAGGATGCTCTCTATGGTGCAGTGGTAGAAGTTGGGGAGAATTTTGGGGGGTAGACGGGCGCTCCTCAGCCTCCTCGGGAAATGAAGATCCATCACCAACACATGCAGTTTCTTCTAGCACCAAATCCAATGAAAAGGTACAATTTTCATTTTCTCTGGTCATGAGGCTGCTAGCCTCATCCAGTTTACACTGAAGAAAAGCATCTCTTGCATCGACCAGTGTGAAGTCCTTGGCTTTAGGCAGCTTATAGAGCACATCCTCCAGTGTGAGCATGAGGTAATGCCATCGTCTGACTGCCTGGTTGAGATGGTGCGGCTGTAGACATATACGCAGCTTTTCTGGTCTTTTGACTATGACCATATTGCTGAGCCAATCCGTGGGCTCACTGACTGATTTGATATGACCCTCTCTTTCATATCGGTCGAGCTGAGCCTTCATAGCCACCGGAACATTGCGTGGTGCACTCTGCACCGGCTGAAGAGCTGGATCCAAGTCGAAATGAACCTCTCCGGGGAGTGCCTCCACAGGACCAGTGGAGACACCCTGATATGCTCTGATGACCGTACTTCTGGTGAGAGGCACGGTGAGGCTGTCGTCCACTGCGTTGAGCCCTTCTACTCTGAGCTCCTCTGGGATGGTGAAGTGTATGAGCCCCATCTCCTCTGACGTGGACCCTGACAGCAGTGGCAACTGTCGTGTATTGACGACCTCAAAATCCAGCTTGTATTTGCTGCCCCGTAACAACACACTCAGTGGTAAGGACCCCCAATGATGGCAGACCTTGGTCCGAGTACATTTTCAGTGTGGCGCTACTATGCTCTCTGGGAGCTAGCTAGTAGACATGTCGACATTCAACACTCCTCAGAGTCGCCTCCCGGACCTTCTTGTCCTTGTCCACCAGCCCTGTGGCTAAAGCATAATCTTGATATTCTGCTCGGAAGATTTCCCAGTTCGCACTCAGGTTGCCCCTGAGCCTCATCGGAGCTGGCGGGGGGGGTGTGGTCGCGGCCATGGCTATCCACTGCTGTTACTGCGGTACGGCTAGCTAGCATTAGCAAACCAAAAAACTTGCAAAACTCGCTTGACGGCTCAGTATCCCTTCAGCCACCAAACCGCCGAACCGAAGGTCCACTTCTGCCACGGGGCATACTCCAAGTTAACAGTTAAGCGGCTTTAGTGTCGAACTGTTAAGTATCAACAACACAGAGATGAGCTGACGCACGCAGGAGACTGCGTGCCTTACGTAACACTGACTACAGCTAACATCCACTGGGTGGTGCTATAATACCACCCGTAATAGTCACAGCACTAGCGCCTCCTCTGGTCGGTCGGGGTGCCTGTTCAAGGGGGAGGGGGAACTGGGGGGGGGGCGTGATCTCCTCCAAATGGGGCCACTGAAAATCTTGGGGGGGGCACACCAAAACCAAAAGCCATGACTGAATTTCGGGAATGGCTGGGGGGGCCAGCGGGGGGGGGGGGGCAGGGATAGTATCAGGGTGGCCGTGGCCACCCCTGGCCACCCCTTGGGGGCGCCACTGGTCTTACCCAACATTATCATTAAAATTAAAACGAGGGACTACGGAAAATCATTCCCGTAATGTTGGGGGATGAGCCGTCGTCCTGCTCCCGCCTCCTGGATCGCCACCTCGTTGTGGCGTCCACGTCTTCTTTCTTTCAGTACTTTTATACACCGGAATGATTTTGATCAGCTGTTTATTCGGTTTGATCAGTTTTAAAATGTGTTCTTTTCGTCAGATTTCATCTACCAGAGTCTTTTACTTTGTCACCTTTATAGAAACACGAGTTTTTACTTTTCCATGCGATCAGCACGGCCGGCCTCGAACCAGCGGGCAGCGGGGCACCAACAACGCCTCGTGCACAGACAGCTCGCTCCGCAGGTGGCGCGAGCGCACATGGCTCGTGCTGGGAGCGATCCTCCAGCAGAGGAGGCGGAGCTTGTTGAGCCTGTTCGAGCTCTGCTCAGAGTGGACTGCTGACTTTTCAAACTGGAGTCCTACCAGACGGCGCCCGAAGTCGGACCTTGATTAACTGAATTAGCCGCGTGGAGAAGAGAGAGGGCGCTGTTTTTTGTTGTTGTTTTTTTTTTTGGTGGATGACCTTTGCCATCTACCCAACATCTGGGTAACATGTAAAAAAAGAAAGAAAAGAAAGTCTACGCCCCCCCAATAAAGTTCATCATCATTAAAAATTTGATCCAAGCAAAATCAATCAATCAATAAATAAATAAATAAATTGTAAATTGATATCAAATGAAAAATTATAATTTATCACGACTATGCCGGGGTGGCTCAGCATGTGCCATGGGGAGAGCCATGTGTCTGCAGGTTTTCATTGCAGCCGGACTCCACACCAGGTGTGTTCACTGATGAGCGACCCTTAGACCAAGGAGGAAGAAGGTACCAGTGAACTCACCTGGTGTGGAGTCCGGCTGCAATGAAAACCTGCAGACACATGGCTCTCTCCATGGCACATGCTGAGCCACCGCTGGACTACGCCGTCCGGAGCTTGGCTCCTGGTAGGGTCACCCATGGTGGGCAGGTCAAGGGGGAGGTTCCAGACGAAGCACGATCCAACAAAGACCTCAACGGCGGAACTGGTGGAAGATGAGTCCAGGTCAGAACGGCAGTGAAGGAGGATGAGGGCTGCAACAGAGGGTGGTCTCCAATCGTGTTGGTTCGCCATGCCATTGGACTCTGGCCACCCCCTGCCAAGGACCGTGTGGTGGCTGCAGGCGCATCAGCCATCCCATGCTAAAAGCTGTCACGCGCAGGCGTCCTCCCATTATGCGGCTCCAGGAGCGGCCTCTACACCCACCTGAGGACCCAGAGGGACCCGGAGGGACCCAGAGGGAGGACGGTCTTACTTGACATTTGTTTGCATGTGAGTCTTTAAGGCTGTGGCTTTAAACTGGAATTCCAACAACATTAAAAGCTAACGGCTCAAAGCTGACAAAAAGGCTGCAAAACGGAATAGCAAGAAAACCCAGGTTTAGATTAATCCATCTAATGTAACCCTACTATGAACGGCATGGCCACAACACCTTTTCAAAACTCTTCCTCCAACTGGCATGTCTGCATCAATCAGCTGTGGAAAAGACACCAGCCGAATGGACCAGCCTGGTTCCTCTGGTGCTGTTTGCTGCTGCATGGAGCAATGGAAGCTGCCTATCTGTCTCACTGGATTTGATGTGGTTTCCACTGCACCCTGGTTTCTGGTCCTCCTAGTGAGTGTTCAGACCTCTGCCTGGTTTCTGGTCCTCCTAGTGAGTGTTCTGACCTATGCCTGGTTTCTGGTCCTCCTAGTGAGTGTTCTGACCTCTGCCTGGATTCTGGTCCTCCTAGCTCCTAGTGAGTGTTCTGACCTCTGCATGGTTTCTGGTCCTCCTAGTGAGTGTTCTGACCTCTGCCTGGTGTCTGGACCTCCTAGTGAGTGTTCTGACCTCTGCCTGGTTTCTGGTCCTCCTAGTGAGTGTTCTGACCTCTGCCTGGTTTCTGGTCCTCCTAGTGAGTGTTCTGACCTCTGCCTGGTGTCTGGTCCTCCTAGTGAGTGTTCTGACCTCTGCCTGGTTTCTGGTCCTCCTAGTGAGTGTTCTGACCTCTGCCTGGTTTCTGGTCCTTCTAGTGAATGTTCTGACCTCCGCCTGGTGTCTGGTCCTCCTAGTGAGTGTTCTGACCTCCGCCTGGTTTCTGGTCCTCCTAGTGAGTGTTCTGACCACCGCCTGGTTTCTGGTCCTCCTAGTGAGTGTTCTGACCACCGCCTGGTTTCTGGTCCTTCTAGTGATTGCTCTGACCTCTGCCTGGTTTCTGGTCCTTCTAGTGAATGTTCTGACCTCTGCCTGGTTTCTGGTCCTTCTAGTGAGTGTTCTGACCTCTGCCTGGTTTCTGGTCCTCCTAGTGAGTGTTCTGACCTCTGCCTGGTTTCTGGTCCTCCTAGTGAGTGTTCTGACATCTGCCTGGTTTCTGGTCCTCCTAGTGAGTGTTCTGACCTCTGCCTGGTTTCTGGTCCTCCTGGTGAGTGTTCTGACCTCTGCCTGGTTTCTGGTCCTCCTAGTGAGTGTTCTGACCTCTGCCTGGTTTCTGGTCCTCCTAGTGAGTGTTCTGACCTCTGCCTGGTTTCTGGTCCTCCTAGTGAGTGTTCTGACCTCTGCCTGGTTTCTGGTCCTCCTGGTGAGTGTTCTGACCTCTGCCTGGTTTCTGGTCCTCCTAGTGAGTGTTCTGACCTCTGCCTGGTTTCTGGTCCTCCTAGTGAGTGTTCTGACCTCTGCCTGGTTCCGGTCCTCTTGGTGAGTGTTCTGACCTCTGCCTGGTGTCTGGTCCTCCTAGTGAGTGTTCTGACCTCTGCCTGGTGTCTGGTCCTCCTAGTGAGTGTTCTGACCTCTGCCTGGTTTCTTGTCCTCCTAGCTCCTAGTGAGTGTTCTGACCTCTGCCTGGTCTCTGGTCCTCCTAGTGAGTGTTCTGACCTCTGCCTGGTTTCTGGTCCTCCTAGTGAGTGTTCTGACCTCTGCCTGGTTTCTGGTCCTCCTAGTGAGTGTTCTGACCTCTGCCTGGTTTCTGGTCCTCCTGGTGAGTGTTCTGACCGCTGCCTGGTTTCTGGTCCTCCTAGTGAGTGTTCTGACCTCCGCCTGGTTTCTGGTCCTCCTAGTGAGTGTTCTGACCTCTGCCTGGTGTCTGGTCCTCCCAGTGAGTGTTCTGACCTCTGCCTGGTTTCTGGTCCTCCTAGCTCCTAGTGAGTGTTCTGACCTCTGCCTGGTCTCTGGTCCTCCTAGTGAGTGTTCTGACCTCTGCCTGGTTTCTGGTCCTCCTAGTGAGTGTTCTGACCACTGCCTGGTTTCTGGTCCTCCTAGTGAGTTTTTTGACCACTGCCTGGTTTCTGGTCCTTCTAGTTAATGTTCTGACCTCTGCCTGGTTTCTGGTCCTTCTAGTGAGTGTTCTGACCTCTGCCTGGTTTCTGGTCCTCCTAGTGAGTGTTCTGACCTCTGCCTGGTTTCTGGTCCTCCTAGTGAGTGTTCTGACCTCTCCCTGGTTTCTGGTCCTCCTAGTGAGTGTTCTGACCTCTGCCTGGTTTCTGGTCCTCCTGGTGAGTGTTCTGACCTCTGCCTGGTTTCTGGTCCTCCTAGTGAGTGTTCTGACCTCTGCCTGGTTTCTGGTCCTCCTAGTGAGTGTTCTGACCTCTGCCTGGTGTCTGGTCCTCCTAGTGAGTGTTCTGACCTCTGCCTGGTGTCTGGTCCTCCTAGTGAGTGTTCTGACCTCTGCCTGGTTTCTGGTCCTCCTAGTGAGTGTTCTGACCTCTGCCTGGTGTCTGGTCCTCCTAGTGAGTGTTCTGACCTCTGCCTGGTGTCTGGTCCTCCTAGTGAGTGTTCTGACCACCGCCTGGTGTCTGGTCCTCCTAGTGAGTGTTCTGACCTCTGCCTGGATTCTGGTCCTCCTAGCTCCTAGTGAGTGTTCTGACCTCTGCCTGGTGTCTGGTCCTCCTAGTGAGTGTTCTGACCTCTGCCTGGTTTCTGGTCCTCTTAGTGAGTGTTCTGACCTCTGCCTGGTGTCTGGTCCTCCTAGTGAGTGTTCTGACCTCTGCCTGGTGTCTGGTCCTCCTAGTGAGTGTTCAGACCTCTGCCTGGTTTCTGGTCCTCCTAGTGAGTGTTCTGACCTCTGCCTGGTGTCTGGTCCTCCTAGTGAGTGTTCTGACCTCTGCCTGGTGTCTGGTCCTCCTAGTGAGTGTTCTGACCACCGCCTGGTGTCTGGTCCTCCTAGTGAGTGTTCTGACCTCTGCCTGGATTCTGGTCCTCCTAGCTCCTAGTGAGTGTTCTGACCTCTGCCTGGTGTCTGGTCCTCCTAGTGAGTGTTCTGACCACTGCCTGGTTTCTGGTCCTCCTAGTGAGTGTTCTGACCTCTGTCTGGTTTCTGGTCCTCCTAGTGAGTGTTCTGACCTCTGCCTGGTTTCTGATACCTCTGCCTTGCCTGACTGAGTCCCGTGCACCGACCCACTTGCCCGAGTAAACCTTTTCGGAACCTTTACTACCTGTGTCAGTCCTTCGTCATTGTGAGGCTGATATGTGTGTGTGTGTGTGAGAGAGAGAGATAGAGAGAGAGAGAGAGAGAGAGAGAGAGAGAGAGAGAGAGAGAGAGAGAGAGAGAGAGAGAGAGGCACAGGCACTGTTCCATTCACATTGACTCTCAGCTTCTGCATGCGCCTATTTGTCATGATAAGCAAATGGCGATGAAGGAGAGGGAGAGATGGTCAGGGCGCTAAGTACACGGGGGAGGACATTTAGGGTGGCACGCTTCTTAGCCACGGCCACAAAACAGTGATAACGATAGAAAAATTAAACCCCACACGTGTTGTAGTTTATTACCTGGGAGCGGGAAAATGAGTTTTCCCAGAAAACCCCGGCAAGGCCAATCTATTTCCCGCCACATCAATGGACCCTTGGCATTTGATTTATCTCCTCTGTATCCGAACTGATGGAGTGAGAAGAAGGAGCGATAGATGGGGCGGGATGGAGAGGAGAGAGAGAGAGAGGGGGGGGGGGTTCATAAAGACAATCAGACGGAGGGGAAGAGATATTGGTGCTTGATAGCGGGTTGAGGAGGGGGAGGAAGAGATATCTGAGTGGCTGCATGGAGGGAACGACAGGAAGCTTGCATTGGTGAAATGAAGGGCTGGACCTGATGCGAGGTTCATTTGTTTATAGGACTAAATATTGTTAGGGCATCAGGGAGTCGAGGGATCGTCACTGTTTTATTGATCTCCACGTGCCCTCTGGCTCTTTAGCTATTCATTATTCTGTGCTGCTCCCTAATTAATCACCCCTTCCCCGTGTTGTTATTTCGATCTAATTTAAGGTGTAAATTCCAGGAGGGGCAGTGATAACTTGGATATGTCAATTCAAGTCAGTTATTCCTCCCTGGTGTAAAATCAAGCAAAGCCCAGCCCATCTCGGAACCCAGAGCTAAATCTTTGGGCCAGTATTTTGGGCCTTCCGGGGTAGCTGCTGGCTTCCTATGGAGACTTCCTGTTCCGCGCGCCCGTCATCGTTTACAGTCGGATGAGCAACTCGAGACGCGAGCGGAATTTGGAGTTGAGAGACGACGTCTACGACCGGATTGTCTCAGAAGTAGTCGATACGAGTCAAACGTTTCTCCATACGGTACATAGACATGGATACCCCCCTCCCCCCTTTCTCCCCAGTTGTAGTTGGCCAATTACCCCACTCATTCGAGCCGTCCCGGTCGCTGATCCACCCCCTCTTCCGATCCGGGGAGGGCTGCAGACTACCACATGCCTCCTCCCATACATGTGGAGTCGCCAGCCGCTTCTTTTCACCTGACAGTGAGGAGTTTCACCAGGGAGACGTAGCGCGTGGGAGGATCACGCCATCCCCCCAGTTCCCCCTCCCCGCTGAACAGGCGCCCAGGCCGACCAGAGGAGGCGCTAGTGCAGCGACCATGACGCATGCCCACATCCGGCTTCCCACCCGCAGACACGGCCAATTGTGTCTGTAGGGACGCCCGACCAAGCCGGAGGTAACACGGGGATTCGAACCGCTACGCGGACGCCCCCAGACATGCATACCTTTTGTAGGCGTTTTAGGTCCACACAACAATTTGGCCAATGAGTTCCGCCTCTTTCGCTCCCCACACAGACTGTTACCAACATGCACCCAAAGCAATTGCCTGTAGAAATCCCCGCCTACTCAAAGGTGATTGGTCAATACTACTCGGACTAAAACGAAAGTGGAAACCAGAACGTTTCTGATACCAGAATCTTGTCCCATGCCTAGAGCTTCTATAAATATATTATACAGAATCTGTTGATAGAAATTAAAGACCCGCTAACTGGTTTGGCATGGAGGATCAGCTTGACCAAGGTGGTCATAAACTGGTTGTGATGGAGAAGGGTGCAGTTGCACATGTCTCAAATCAAGTTGATTGGCTCGAGACACGTCCCCGCAGCTGCTGCTCTCTCGCTTTCGCTGGTTTGAGTCTTCATGGGGATGCAGCACTCATCTATAATACAATTTGAATCGATCGGGGCGTCCGGGTGGCGTAGTGGTCTATTCCATTGCCCACCAACACGGGGATCTTCGGTTCAAATCCCCCGTGTTGCCTCCGGCTTGGTCCGGCATCCCTACAGGCACAATTGGCCGTGTCTGCGGGTGGGAAGCCGGATGTGGGTATGCGTCCTGGTGGCTGAACTAGCGCCTCCTCTGGTCGGTTGGGGCGCTTGTACGGAGGCGAGGGGGAACTGGGGGAGATTGTCCCACGCGCTACGTCCCCCTGGCGAAACTCCTCACTGTCGGGTGAAAACAAGCGGCTGGCGACTCCACATGTATGGGAGGAGGAACTGGATTGACTAATGCATGGTGCCGCACTTCAGGACTGTTATTTAGGGAAACAGAGAGGGAGTTTTCCATTTTGTTGGGACTAATACATTGGTACTAAGCGAGGCTAAAAGGGGCTGATTTCTCACCTTCCTTTTCAGCACTCGACTGGATCTTCGACAAGACAAGATAATGTGAGTAGAAAGGTACTGGATACACGTCACATCCGCTGACATCCGCCATTCCACAAACGCCCTCAGTAGATGTAGAGTTGCAACAAGAGGTGAAGATTTTGCTGTGGACTATGTTTGTGCATCAAGTCTTTGGTGTATTAAGCAACAAAACACGCCGCCAGTCCAATTCCTGCATTTTGGGATTTATTAACAATGCTGTTTCCTTACAGTGAGCTCTATTGTCATCAGAATACTGATACCATGTCTGCCATTTAAACTCTGTGCCAGAAGCATAAACAAATCGAACAAAACCTTTTTCAATTGATGAGGCAAGTCCCAAAACTTCGATGGTAAAAGTTTGAGCTTTAACTTTACTGTCACTGTCATTGTGTCATTGTAGAAATTAAACACAAAGGTCACGAATAACTCCACAGGTGGGGTTGGCTGATGCATATTCAGTAATGCTCTGGATCTGATGACAAATCCCTTCTGCCGAGGACCGGAGGGCTGCATACTGAAGCCCAGTTCAGCCAAACAAGCTGGCCCGCTTCCCCCTGCATTTAAATGAAACCTGACAGGGTTTAAATGGCAGGAATCTCCTTTTCAGCATATTATAAAACTAGCAGAGGTACCCGGCGTTTCCCGGGGAAAATGTTCTCACCAAAAACAACCAACACGATCTGATCTTAACGATTTATCGATGATGAACTATAGGATAATTTATGATATGATACATGTGATAAACGAATCTAATTGACAAACATTATCAAACGTCATAATTTTCAAGCCATTCATCAAGCTTCTTTGCCAATATGTGTATTAGTCCCCGCAAATCCGCCGCCGCAAAGCGACACAAAATAAACTCAATTTAGCAAATAAATCAAAAATGTGTTACTTGGTTTTTGGAGTAGTTTTCGAATTGTGCAATCCTTGGAAAGTGTTGATTTTGAAGATACCTTTATTTTTGTTCTACAATGAGAATTTCCGGAGTTTTAAGCGAACATACAAACATAGACGCTTGCTTTATGGGGTAGTGTAACGTGCATGGATAAGAAGACACGCTGGCCGCTGGCTGGCGGGCCTGACCCTTTAGTCTAGCGGTTAGCGATGTCTCCTTCGGTGCGGGCGATACGGGTTCGCTTCCTGGCCGCGGCAGTTTCTGTGGTTGCGTTGTCCCCCGAATTCGCTACTTTCCGTCTCTCTCTCTCTATATATATATAAAGCAAATATACTATATAAAGCCCCTGTAAACACATAGAGCCAAGCAAGAAAATGTCTCTTTAATGCAGTTATCTCTATGATACAATTGCAATTACATATTATTTTGTCCATTCAAAAGTATTTCTCCCTCTCATTTTAATCATATATATACACAATTTCCCCCTTTCTACAAGTTAAAAGACCATGGTCTATCACCATGACCCCTGTTGGTAATGTACATGTCCTCTTTGTGTTAGTGCTGGTTTCCTTACAGTATTCCGGTTTCTTCCTGCAATCCATCCGTTAAAACAGATTGATGTCTCAATGTAGATGTTTTGAAATTCAGAAACAGTAAACGAATACACACATTGTGAACTAAACCGGAGATGGATTGGCGGCCTGTCCAGGGTCTCTCCCCGCCTGCTGCCCAATTCCTGCTGGGATAGGCTCCAGCATCCCTGCGACCCTGAGAGCAGGATAAACGGTTTGGATAGTGGATGGATGGATGGATGGTTGGATGGTATATAAAATGTAAAATTAGACAAAGTAATTTCTGTTTTTATTTTAATTCTTACTGGTGGTGCAATTTACTAGTTGTTTTATCATAATGTCGACCTGAGGGGTATTGTTTTTGGTGCTGTCTGTCTGTCTGTCTGTCTGTATGTCTGTCCATCAACAACATTACAGGAAAAATATCTGCAGCAAGTGATGTGATTTTGTTCCCCCAGACAACATGAAAAATGGTCCTCAGATGACCTGATTAGAATTTGGAGGTACTTGGGACAAGATCACGTTCAAGGTCACGAAAAAGGTCAGAATTATTTTTCAAGTGGTTTGCTATCTATAAAACACATTTAAAAACAGCCAACGCTGACCAAAATGCTGCACAATATCCGTTGACAAAGAGTTGTAACAGAGTGCAATATGGAGGACAAAGCTACACAGGACAAACAAACAGCACCTGCTACAGACTGAAAGGCGATAGAGTACAGATGGGTTTTTAAGTGTCAGTAGTGGGGGGTAAATGTAACAGAGAGAGGTCATTTATTTTACCTTCTCGGGGCAGACATTGCACGAGTATGATACCCCCTCAGCTTTTAACCAAATTGTGGACCGCACAAAAGAATCTGACCGGAGGATCTAAGAGACTGAGCAATGGAAAGGGGTCAAAAGAGGCTGGAAATGGAAACAGGTGGTGGGAAGGGGGCCAGCCATGCAGGGGCCGAGAAAGAAACAAAAATAAATTGAAAACAATTCTAAAACTAACTGAGAGCCGGTGCAAGCCGACCAGTCTCTTTCATTTTTTTCTTAAGTACTAGAGAGTAGTGTATCAACAACTTTTAACCCACATAGAAGAAAACTATCTATATGAACCTCTTCAATCAGACCCAGGGCCTGTCACTACACTGAAAGTACTCTGACCAGAGAGGTAAACGAGCTTCTACTTGCTGTGAACTCTGATTCCACATCTCTGCTTCTACTACTGGACCTCGGTGCACATTTTGATTCCATTGACCACTCTATGCTATTAAACAGAATAAATTGTAATTTTGGTGTCTCTGGCCTAGGTCACTCCTGGCTTACGTTCTACTTATCTGGAAGAACACATTGTGTCTGCTATAATAATATTACATCAAAATTATCTGATGCTAATTATGGCATGTCTCAGGGCTCGGTTCTTGGCCCTCTACTTTTCTCTCTTTATATTTCACCTCCTGGCCAAATTATACACAGTCATGGAATACATTTCCATTGCTATGCTGATGATACTCAGCTGTATGTGCCTATTATAAGAGCTGATGTTCATACCAAATGACTAATTTAGAGGCCTGCTTGGATGCTGTGAAAAAAATTGATTTCACCAAATTTCCTGTTTTTAAATTTGTATAAAACTGAGATGCTGGTCTTTGGCCCTGCTAGACGCAGAAACCAATTTGATAGAGTAACAGTAACACTCAACAACTCTTTGATTTCACAAAGCATGGCAGCCAAAAACCTTGATGTTATGTTTGATCCCAGCCTTTCCTTTGATAAGCACATTAAATAAATCACCACGAGTGCCTTTTTACGCTTATATAACATAGCTAAAATTAGGTCTTTCCTGTCCATGTCTGACGCAGAGACTCTAATACATGCATTTGTTTCATCCAGACTTGAGTACTATAATGTTCTGTTCTCAGGTCTGCCCCATGCTAGTACCAAAAGTCTTCAGATGGTTCAGAATGCTGCTGCTAGGATCCTAACTAAAACTAGGAAATTTGACCATATTACACCAACTCTTGCCTCCCTTCATTGGCTTCCTATCCATGTTAGATCAGAATACAAGGCGCTTCTGCTGACTTATAAAATCCTAAATGGGCTGGCCCCATCCTACCCGTCTGATCTCCTTAAACCTTACATGCCACCTCGAGCACTTCGTTCTCAAAATACAGGGCTCCTGTGTGTACCCAGAGTTAAACAGAAGTCAGCTGGTGGTAGCAGGGCCTTTTCCTATCGGGCTCCATTGTTGTGGAATAACCTGCCTGCTGCCATCAGACAATCAGAGTCTGTTGAGTCCTTTAAATCCACACTTACAACTCATCTTTTTGCCTTAGCTTACAATTAGTTGCCTTTAAGTTGAGTGCTTCACAACCTGTACTGCATGACGGGTCGGTTTCTGTCTCAATGAATTTACCAACCACTGTTCTGCCCACGAGATTATAGAGTATAGATTATAGATTATTGACTATCGCAACTGTTTTCTTTTCTCACGTCTATTTTCTCTCCCTGAATGGTGTCCTCTCCTGTCTCTTCCCCCGTGTATGTGAATGGCTGATGTGAGTCTCCCCCGTGTGAACGTGGAGTCCGTCCTCCTCCCAGGTCTCCGTGGTGATGGTGGTCTCCATCTGGACGCTGCTTGGCATCCTCCTCATCACATTCTTTATCTTCTTCTTCTTTTGGCTTATTCCCGGTTTCCCAGGAGTCGCCACCGTGGATTTTACAGTTTCCATCGGTACCCTGTGAGGGCGCAGCACCAACGGCAGCCGTTATTGACCCGGGCCTTGACCCATCTGGTATGGCGTCCTCCTCATCATATTCTTCATGTATTATAGACTTCCATTATATTTCTGTTAACCTCTTTCAGTGTTGTATTGTGTAAATTGTGTAAACACAACGTCCATTGGACGCTGTGCGTCTTGGGAGAGAGGTGCTCCTCCGTTGCTCTCCCTACCCAGTTGCACGGACTTTCGATCGTGATACCATCACGATTATGACCTGATTTACGTGATGTGGTCACGAAGGTCAGGGTTAGGGTTCTATCAGATCATGACCACATCACGATTATGACCTGATTTACGTGATGTGGTCACGAAGGTCCGGGTTAGGGTTAGGGTTCTATCAGATCGTGACCACATCACGTAAATCATGTCATAATCGTCCCGAAGGTCAGGGTTAGGGTTAGGGTTAGGGTCAGGGTTAGGGTTAGGGTTCTATCAGATCGTGACCACATCATGTAAAGCAGGTCATCACGCAGACAGACAGACAGACAGACAGACAGACAGACAGACAGACAGACAGACAGAAAGACAGAGAGAGACAGACAGGCAGACAGACCTGATTTACGTGATGTGGTCACGAAGGTCAGGGTTAGGGTCAGGGTTAGGGTTAGGGTTAGGGTTAGGGTTCTATCAGATCGTGACCACATCATGTAAAGCAGGTCATCACGCAGACAGACAGACAGACAGAGAGACAGACAGACAGACAGACAGAAAGACAGAGAGAGACAGACAGGCAGACAGACCTGATTTACGTGATGTGGTCACGAAGGTCAGGGTTAGGGTCAGGGTTAGGGTTAGGGTTAGGGTTAGGGTTCTATCAGATCGTGACCACATCATGTAAAGCAGGTCATCACGCAGACAGACAGACAGACAGAGAGACAGACAGACAGACAGAAAGACAGAGAGAGACAGACAGGCAGACAGACCTGGTTTACGTGATGTGGTCACGAAGGTCAGGGTTAGGGTCAGGGTTAGGGTTAGGGTTAGGGTTAGGGTTCTATCAGATCGTGACCACATCACGTAAATCAGGTCATAATCGTGATGGTATAGGCCAAGACAGGAGTAAAGACACTGCCATTTATTTCATCCTGAAGCGGTCTCTGTCTTTCTGCCCCATCAGGTGGTGTTAGGACGGAGTGGGCTTCAAGGCTGCTTGGCCTGTTAGTCAGGACTCTCATATGGATGCGGAGGAGCCTCGGTTCTGCTTCTCCAGCAGCACCAGTTGGTCCCAAAATGTGGTTTGTTTTGCTTTGAAATTGCCTTGCTGCTTCAGATCCATAACTCCAGCATCTGAACAAAACAATACTGTGTGTGTGTGTGTGTGTGTGTGTGTGTGTGTGTGTGTGTGTGTGTGTGTGTGTGTGTTCTCCATCATGACTTGTTAGGCTACTACATTAGATGAAACAAACAAGCAAAGAGAGTCATTGATTTTCTCTTTGTAATTCCACTAGTGTGTGTGTGTGTGTGTGTGTGTGTGTGAGTGTGTGTGTGTGTGAGTGAGAGAGAGAGAGAGAGAGCGAGAGAGAGAGAGAGAGAGAGGAGAGGAGGGGGAGAGAGGGGGGAGAGGGGGGAGAGGATTGAGAGAGGGGAGAGAGAGAGGGACAGAGAGGAGAGGAGGGGGAGAGAGAGGGGAGAGGGGGGAGAGGATTGAGAGAGGGGAGAGAGAGAGGGACAGAGAGGAGAGGAGGGGGAGAGAGAGGGGAGAGGGGGGAGAGGATTGAGAGAGGGGAGAGAGAGAGGGACAGAGAGGAGAGGAGGGGGAGAGAGAGGGGAGAGGGGGGAGGGGAGAGAGAGAGGGACAGAGAGGAGAGAGAGGGGGAGAGAGAGGGGAGAGGGGGAGGAGAGGGGGGGAGAGAGAGGGGAGAGGGGGAGAGCGAGAGAGACAGAACACGATAACAGGAGATAGTGTATGGTGTGTGCATTTGTGCATGTACATATGTGCACACTGTGTGTGTGTGTGTGTGTGTGTGTGTGTGTGTGTGTGTGTGTGTGTGTGTGTGTGTGTGCGCGCGCACCGGGGGGCCAATTGAGCCCAAATCAAATCTTTTTCCCCCTCAAATACAGGGATTATTTCTTGGGTAGCTGATCATTTTTAGAGCAATTGAAAACTGTGTTTTTTGTGCAGACATACAACATGTTTGTCATAACAAACATAGCATAACACAACATAACACAACATAGCATAACACAACATAACACAACATAGCATAACACAAAATAACACAACATAACACAACATAACACAACATAGCATAACACAAGATAACACAACATAGCATAACACAAAATAACACAACACAACACAACATAACACAAAATAACACAACACAACATAACATAACATAAACAGGTCATAACCTAACATAACATAGTATAACAAACACAGCACAACACAACATAACACAACACAACACAACACAACACAACATAACATAACATAACATAGCATAACATAAACAGGTCATAACATAAATAAAATAACAAACAAGTCATAAAATAACAACACAACACAACATAACATAACACAACATAACATAACGTAACACAACATAACACAACATAGCATAACACAAGATAACACAACATAGCATAACACAAAATAACACAACACAACACAACATAACACAAAATAACACAACACAACATAACATAACATAAACAGGTCATAACCTAACATAACATAGTATAACAAACACAGCACAACACAACATAACACAACACAACACAACACAACACAACATAACATAACATAACATAGCATAACATAAACAGGTCATAACATAAATAAAATAACAAACAAGTCATAAAATAACAACACAACACAACATAACATAACACAACATAACATAACGTAACATAACATAACATAACAATTAGGTCATAACACAACATAACATAACACAGCACAACACAACATAACATAACATAACATAACATAACATAACATAACAACACAACATAACATAACACAACACAACATAACATAACACAACATAACATAACATAACATAACATAACATAACACAACATAACATAACAACACAACACAACACAACATAACATACCATAACATAACACAACACAACATAACATAACACAACATAACAAACACAACACAACATAACACAACACAACATAACACAACATAACACAACACAACACAACATAACACAACATAACATAACATAACATAGCATAACACAACATAACATAACACAACATAACATAACATAACACAACATAACATAACAACACAACACAACATAACATAACATAACATACCATAACATAACACAACATAACATAACATAACATAACACAACATAACATAACACAACACAACACAACACAACATAACACAACACAACATAATACAACATAACACAACACAACACAACATAACATAACACAACATAACATAACATAACATAGCATAACACAACATAACATAACACAACATAACATAACATAGCATAACACAACATAACATAACAACACAACATAACATAACATAACATAACATAACATACCATAACATAACACAACATAACATAACATAACATAACATAACACAACATAACATAACACGACACAACACAACATAACACAACACAACATAACACAACATAACACAACACAACACAACATAACATAACACAACATAACATAACATAACATAGCATAACACAACATAACACAACATAAGATAACATAGCATAACACAACATAACATAACATAACATAAAATAACAACATAACATAACACAAAATAACACAACCCAACCCAACACAACCCAACACAACACAACACAACACAACATAACATAACATAACATTTGTCATAGTGAAGCAAATCAGCTCTTCCCGCCTCTTCTGGTCTTGTGTTAAGATGAGTTCGTCTCCACTCTGCGGCTGCTTTAATGTGCAGACTCAGAGACGTGGCAGACGCCGGTGTTGGTCCGCCGGCTGAATTCCGCTTCTCTCTGAAAGGGGATTTATTCAAGCCTCGGAGTGTTTTCTCTCCTCCCAAGGCGTGGGATGGTGAAAAGCATGCGGTTCTATATGAACCGGTAAGTGAAGGTCGGTCACAAACAAACCCGACAGGACCGGAAGTCGGTGCTTCAGGGGAGTTGTGTGTGTGGTCAGTTATGGCAGAGGTGCAGCTTTATTTACTGCCTCAGCCCACACAAGATACATTAGACCTGGGGTATCCAAAGACCTGGGGTATCCAAAGACCTGGGGTATCCAAAGACCTGGGTTGCAGTCCCGGTCTTTCAGCAGCAGCAGGGATAAAATGTCAAAATCCCCGCCAACATGTGGATTTTTGAATGATTCCAGCCTTCACGTGCTATTTATCCAGGCGGTTAAGAGTCAGTGAAAGAAATATGAGACGGTTCACGTGAACATATCTATCCACCTTACTGACGCCTGCCACGTGGCCATCCTGGTAGTACGCATTGGTGGGCATTTTAAATGCCAGAGACCGATCTAAAATGAAACAGACAAGATGGTGTTGAGGCTACACGTGAGCAGCTGCTGCTGCTGCTACTAAAGGCTTCAACCCAGCGTCATGGTTAAGCTCTTGATGGTCAAGTGCATAGGCCGCGGAACCGGTATGCCCAGTAGGGCCGTGGCCACGCCCACTTTGGCGTGCATCAGACATACACGTGTAAAAATTCAAATCGCAAATACGTTACATTGTTAATGTATTGCACTTTGGCGCGCTTCCCGGGCTAATTTCCGCTAGCTGTACAGTACGTAGCCTATCACAAGCAACAACCTCCGTTTCCTAACGATTGATTGGTCATTTGTGTCACGTGAGCTTAGCGTCACACGGACGTGAATGCCACAGAACAAAATAGCAGCGCTCTATGTGAGTAGACTACCTGCTAGTTGAAGTAACACGTGGGGTAGTATTGGTCGAGGATCAATGACCACACCGGGTTATAGAACTCAGGTTTAATTGTGGCTCAGTAGGCAGACGTAATAACCATACATGGTAGTGGTGTAACCATAATAACAGTCCGGGTAGTACATGACACCTAGTGTAGTTCCAGTGTGTGTACATGGCGTTATATCACTACACTAGTGTGTTCGCTACACGTTAAGCAATAGCAACATTCAAATGAACGATGAAGCGTCGAAAAACAACTGATTTCTTCGGGTCAAAGTTAAGCAAGGTAGCTGAGACAACCACCGTCACTCCAGCCCACAGTGAGCCCTCTGAGGAACCGGAAGTAGAATGTCTACCTGTCGCTGCTCCAACTGGCCCCTCTGCCGCCGCTACCCTCCACGTTATGAGCCTCGCCCCAGCCCAGAATGAGCCCTCTGAGCTTGAGGACCCAGCAGTAGAACTGCTAATTAGCCCCAGAACTTGACTGTGACAGTTTACGCGCACAGCTGAATATGCTGCCAGATGCGATCCGAACATCTGGAATTGCCGTCACCACGGTAGCATCAGTAACATCGGCAATGAATGCGAAACCCCCTATCGCCACATGTACACAGGCTGTTGAAATTGTTCTATACAATTCCCGTGTCAACTGCCAGCGCCGGAGAGGTCTTCCTCAACCCTTCGTCGTATGAAGACTTATCTAAGGTCAACAATGACCCAAAGGAGACTCAATGACTTGATGTGCAGCCACACACACAGGGACGCTTTGGCCATTGCCAGTGACGTCATCCAGCACACCGAGAGACGGAGGAACTTCTCTGGGGACGTTTAAGACGGGGTGGGTGAGCGTTGACATGTTTTAATCCTGTGCAGCTGGACTTGACGTGTCAAATGATTTATGCTTTCTAATCATACTGATTATACCAGGGGTCCCCAAAAGGCGGCCCGCGGGCCACGTCCGGCCCGTGACGGGTTGATTTATGGTCCGCGAGAATTTTTGGAGAAATGCCAGAATTTTTTTTATTTCCCTACCAAAAAAACAAAACAATTTCTTAGTAAAAGTAAGACTAGTAATATATCGAAAAATAGATGAAAAATCTCTGTTTAAATTATAATACTTGCAACGTATCGACACCAAAAACAAACTTAACGAACAACGTGCTGCTGGAGGTTGAGTGGCCCGTGGTTTTAAAAGTGGCCCGCTATGAAAAGTAATTGGGGACCCCTGGATTATACTATTTGATTGTGACTCAAGTGTAGGCTATAATCAGGACAAATAAAAACGGCAATAATAAATAAATAAAGTTATGCGTTACGAGTGTGGCTTGGGGGGGGGTCGTTACGTCATTCGTGGCCCTACCCATTCGAAATGCGTTCCGCGGCCTAAGTGTCCTTTTTTCCTCTCCTTTTGGACCCCCCCCCCCGTTTTGCTTGCAATTTGGCCAATTACCCCCGCTCATCCGAGCCGCCCCGGTCGCTGCTTAACACGGGGATTCGAACCGCCGATCCCCGTGTTGGTAGGCAACGGAATAGACCGACCGCCGCACTACCCGGACGCCCATAGTGAAGCGTCTGACGTGTAAGTCTGGGGTGGTTGATGAAGAAAATGTGAGCGTCACTACCATTAAGATGGCTGCGGCAAAAGAAAACAAAACAAAACAACACAACACAAAACAACACAACACAGCACCCTCTTCACTGGGCGCGAGGTTGTGTGATGCACAGCCTGCACAGGAGGAACAATACTAACACAACACACAAACTACCAAGAGAAATGATGCTGGCATATAGAGGGATGTGAGGAGGTGTTTGTGCCTTCATGAAGCAGTTATGGCATCTGGTGGCTGAGAGCACCAGGGACACTACCCGTCTATTCACCAGAAAACACCGAGCAGACAATGCAGACTCTTCCTTTCAGTGGCTCTTGGCTATTTACTACATTATTTCAGGGCTCTTGGGTATTTACTACATTATTTTAGGGCTCTTGGGTATTTACTGCATTGTTTCAGGGCTCTTGGGTATTTACTACATTATTTCAGGGCTCTTGGGTATTAACTACATTATTTCGGGGCTCTTGGGTATTTACTACATTATTTCAGGGCTCTTGGGTATTGACTACATTATTTTGGGGCTCTTGGGTATTTACTACATTATGTCAGGTCTCGTGGGTATTTACTACATTATGTCAGGGCTGTTGGGTATTTACTACATTATGTCAGGGCTCTTGGGTATTTACTACATCATTTAAGGGCTCTTGGGTATTAACTACATTATTTTAGGGCTCTTGGGTATTTACTACATTATTTCAGGGCTCTTGGGTATTAACTACATTATTTTAGGGCTCTTGGGTATTTACTACATTATTTCAGGGCTCTTGGGTATTTACTACATTATTTCATGGCCCTTGGGTATTTACTACATTATTTCAGGGCTCTTGGGTATTTACTACATTATTTCAGGCTCGTGGGTATTTACTACATTATTTCAGGGCTCTTGGGTATTTACTACATTATGTCAGGGCTCTTGGGTATTTACTGCATTATTTCAGGGCTCTTGGGTATTTACTACATTATTTCAGTGGCTTTTGTGTATTTACTACGTTATTTCGGGGCTCTTGGGTATTTACTACATTATTTCAGGGCTCTTGGGTATTTACTACATTATTTCAGTGGCTTTTGTGTATTTACTACGTTATTTCGGGGCTCTTGGGTATTTACTACATTATGTCAGGACTCTTGGGTATTTACTACATGATTTCAGTGGCTCTTGGGTATTTACTACATTATTTCGGGGCTCTTGGGTATTTACTACATTATTTTAGGGCTCTTGGGTATTTACTACATTATGTCAGGGCTCTTGGGTATTTACTACATTATTTTAGGGCTCTTGGGTATTTACTACATTATTTTAGGGCTCTTGGGTATTTACTACATTATGTCAGGGCTCTTGGGTATTTACTGCATTATTTTAGGGCTCTTGTGTATTTACTACATTATGTCAGG
>NC_079225.1:9506929-9531929 GCF_029633865.1 Lampris incognitus | reverse complement strand
ACGTGGGGAATTTCCGGCCCAACTTTGACATCTCCATCCCCCTGTTCTCTAAGGACCACCCCCAGAAAGACATGGGGAAAGGCTACCTGACGCTCGGTGACACCCCGCCTTCTAGGAAGTATCTGCTAGTTTTCAAAGGGAAGCGCTATCTGACTGGCATAGGCTCAGAGACAAGGAATGCTCTGTATCACATCCACAATGGGGACGATATTATCCTGCTGACCACTTGTAAGCACGGGAAGGACTGGGAGAAACACAAGGACTCACGATGTGACCGGGACAATGAAGAATACTCAAAGTAAGATGCTATTTTTTCCCTATTCGCTCGCATTGTCTTTTTGGTGTGGGTCGGCGTTTGGAAAGAATATTGGCTTTGACAATCCATGAGTTGATCCCGATCTGTATTTGACAGCTCTCACCTAGTTCTTGTTTGTTCTGGTGACTTACAATCCTCATTGGACAAACTAACGTGTCCTTAGGGTAGGGCTGCGTATTGGTCAGACTCTCGCATACCACGATACAGGGGTTACAATCCGATATATCGCGATTTATCGCGATACTGTAAGAAAGGCGATATATCGCGATTTCATAGGCCTGTGTTCTTTGTGCTTATGCTACTTCCTGTCTCAGTTTACGTTGTTGGGTTGGAGTGGAAGAGTCAAATGGCTGAAGATAGATGACAACACCGCCATCTAGCGGGCGTGGGGTTACACACAACACAAAATGTTTGTCACGAGCCTTTACATGTAAACAATAAAAAATGTAGTGGTTTTGAGAATCGATACAGTATCTCAAGCGATAATATCGCGATACTCGAGTGTACCGATATTTTCTTACACCTCTACTTATTGGTTGAATATGGGCTGCGGTGCCTTGTCTAGTCATAGCGTGTTTTTCACCACGGGCTTCGTCGTGTATGGGTGGTGCAAGTGCACGTGCAGTTGAGCACCTGTACTTTGATGGGGCACAGCAGACGCCGGGGCAACACCGCGGTGCCGATGATTCTGTTATTCGGTTCCCATTGTTCCGTTCCAGACTGCTGGGAAGTGGACCCAGTTTAACTTCTATGCACAGAACACCTCTTTATGATGCGGCCTCTTTTTTAAACAGGCTGGAAGCTCCGCTTCTTTTTTTTTGGCGAACCATCTTGGGAGATGAGATCTGTCACGAGTCACTTTTGGTACCGCTTGAGTCAAAATACTCCTAAGATGTGTGTGTGTGTGTGTGTGTGTGTGTGTGTGTGTGTGTGTGTGTTGTGTGTGTGTGTGTGTGTGTGTGTGTGTGTGTGTGTGTGTGTGTGTGTGTGTGTGTGTGTGTGTGTGTGTGTGTGTTAGTAAAAGATATATATCTATCTATCTATATATCTATCTATCTATCTATCTATCTATCTATCTATCTATCTATCTATCTATCTATCTATCTATCTATCTATCTATCTATCTATCTATCTATCTATCTATCTATCTATCTATCTATATCTACATATCTATATATATATCTATATCTATATCTATCTATCTATCTATCTATCTATCTATCTATCTATCTATCTATCTATCTATCTATCTATCTATCTATCTATCTATCTATCTATCTATCTATCTATCTATCTATCTATCTATCTATCTATCTATCTATCTATCTATCTATCTATCTATCTATCTATCTATCTATCTATCTATCTATCTATCTATCTATCTATCTATATAACTATATATATCTATCTATATCTATATCTACATATCTATAAATATATCTATATCTATCTATCTATCTATCTATCTATCTATCTATCTATCTATCTATCGATCGATCTATCTATCTATCTATCTATCTATCTATCTATCTATCTATCTATCTATCTATCTATCTATCTATCTATCTATCTATCTATCTATCTATCTATCTATCTATCTATCTATCTATCTATCTATCTATCTATCTATCTATCTATCTATCTATCTATCTATCTATCTATCTATCTATCTATCTATCTATCTATCTATATATATATATACATGGGATGGGATGGGGGGTGGGAAAGTGGCACAGCAAGGTCCCAATTCACCGGAGGGAAATCAACCGTTGAGAGAGTGAGTTTTGTCAGCGCAGCAGTTGGCCCCGCGTCTCCTGAGCTGAGGAGAGAAGTTCCCTTTTTTTATCCTCATTTTCTGTCTTTCGGAGAACTGACAGCTGAAGGGAAAAGAAGCCAACGAGCGCGCAGTGAAACGGGATCAGCACCAGAACCCGCGTTTTCCCACAGTGTGAGCCGGATCAGCTGTCGCTGATTTGAAGCTCAGATGTTCCAAAAACTATTCCAGAATCCTGCTGACGGATCCCACGCGTCGCCTCACAACAAGTAGGCAGCACGTGGCACTGCGGTAGGACCGTCCCCTGTCAAAAAGGCGGGAACATTTAGCCGCGCCGCTGGGTTCTCGGCTCACACATTGAGAATGGGATGGGGGACGGAGTGCGGGGCGTGAGAGGAGCCCGCGCGGTGACGGTAGTCTACTGTAAGCCACGTCCATTGGTGGAAAAGGTGTTCGGCTCCTTTACATACGTAGCAATATGAACGCGTACAAATACTGCATTCATACTACAAGCCCCGCATTCAGAATTTCACTTAAGTAAAAGTAATGCCATAGAGGCAGTACAATGTACTTGAGTATCCACAGTAAATGTACTCATTCTGAAAAAAAATACTTTGTGGTAAAGTATTTGTTCGGTCTAAGTACTTGCTATTCCGTTGGGTAGTTTAAAGCGTTAATAACGCGTCATATGAGTGTATCATGAGCGGCATGTAAAGTAGCGTGTTGCTCGAGCTGCAGGGTACATGTCGTGTTTCTTTCTGGAGCAAAAGTGTAAAGTCTCACAAAATACTCAGTGAAATACTAGTACCTCAAATCTCTGCTTCTGTACAGTACTTCGTATGTACTTTAACAGGTGTATGACCCGGGACCGCACCCGTGTCTCGGTTCGGGTCTTCGCATGCGGGGGCAAGGCGTTCTGCGCGGGACATGCGTCACGTGGTTTACTGCGAGAAGCAGCCGCGAGCCACCTCCATCAGGACATGTGTACAGACTGCACCATGAGATGCATATTATGCATTATCATTTGATTATGATTATTTAATTTGATTTATATTTATTTGTTTATCTGTTTTCTATTTATTTATTTGCTTAATTAATTACTTTATATGTTATTTGCTATTTACTATTATTTAATTCATTCATTCACGTATTTATTATTCATTTTATTTTATGAATATTTGATTATATTTGCTTATGTGATTAGGCTGATGCGAGGGTTCTCAGGACAGGATGTTGTGTTGCTGTAAAGCCGCTTGAGGCACCGTTGGGCTGTCCAGACAACACGGACTAGACGTGGCTATGGACGGCCGCTGACGGGCGGCTTTGACGGACTGCTGAGCCCCAAAAGAAGCAAGAACAGAAGAAGAGCGCTGTGTGACAGGGCTCTTCTTCTGCCCTGCCTCTCCAGCAGAGGGCGTGAACTTCACCACGGTTAGTGAGACAGCTTATAACAGACGAGAGACAGGGGGAAAACCCGGGAGACAGCCGGATCTGGCGGGGTCTAATCCCAGAACGATCATTTGGAAGTCGGGACGACTCCACCATCCTCCTCGCGCCAGTTTAATTGGCAGGAAGTGGTTTCACGTGCGCGCCCGTGTGTCATCCCCTGAGGAGGTGAGCTGATAAGCAGCTCCATAATCATGTTGACAAGCGTGCTTGTATTAATGAGCTGAAGCAATGGGGTAATGTATTATTGCCATAAAAAGCTGAAGCGATGCTGCAAAAGAAACAGGGAATCCAGTGAGGTGTGCCCTCTGCGTGCCGGTTCAGAAAGAGACACCCCAGCGTCACGGGCGGGTGTCTCCAGGATCTTGCTGGGCGTGTGAAGAAGCAGTCTGGTGGACGGCGAAACTGCTGGTGCGTTGGTCCTGGCATCAGCTTTCGATATCTAACAAACGCATGTCCTGTATATCCTGACCTTGGGATGGGATGGATGCATTGAAAGAAAGCGTCGAGGAAAAAGAAGAGGAGGGGGAAACCCCCCCCCAAAAAAAAACAATCAAGTCAGTGAGGGCTTTGTGTGCCTGCCTCTTCAGCCTGGGTTTGGGTTGAGATGTGTCCTCATCTTGATCCATTACTGTAGTTTGCAGCTAAACCTTTAAAGATAAAGTTCTGCTGGGTTTTTTTTTTTTCAATGAAAATTTGCTTTGCAACTGATCAACAAGCAAAATGCAGAATTTCTACTTTATTTTTATTTTACTGAGCTGAAGCAACTTCAGTCAAAGTCGTCATGGCCCACGTGGTCTGTCGGACGTTATATACAGTCTATCAGAGCTCATTCAGGACGTTAAAGTTTCAGCTTTGCTTCATATCTGCACCGGGTTAGCTGCCAACCGACATAGGCGCATCGACATTACTTTCGGCCCTGGGGCTACCGACGTTTGGAAGCCCCCCCTCCCAAAGAAACCTTGCTCTATGCGTAAAAGCGCATCATCAAGCGTGTTAGCATGCTCCGACATCCACCCTGCAAGCAAGCCCAGTTCAGTTCATTTGTTACACCTGAAACTGTATCACCAAGATGGTTAAAATGCTCCGCCGTCCCACCTGAGGAAACAAGTTTCGTGAGGCCCTTGGTCCTCGGTCGGAGGCTTAATCTCCGGTAAGTCCATGCGTCAAGGTGCCCATGCCAGCAGATTCTTCTTATGACTGTTACAATCAGGGCTGATTAGTAAGAGAGAAATTAGAAAGGCTGCCTCATAATGAGGCAGCACAGGTCTGAAACTGCCCAGTTCATCCATCCATGTGAAAGTGCACGTGAAGAAAACGCTTCACCCCTTGCTGAAACCTGCAAAGGACTGTCTTATGTTACAAATGCCATGCGGTCATTTTGCGATTTTGATGCTGTGTCGTTAAAATAATCCTCACGCAAAGCCCGAGTACTGAAAATAATGACATTGTCCAACTTGGGCATCAAACTCAATCTTAAAAGGCTTAATACTCCCCCCCCCCAGAAGTTCCAAATATGGGACAGGTCTAAGTTAAGTTAGGAAACATGGAGCCCGGCAGGCTTCTGCCTTGATACTGTGAACAAGTCGAGAAGTTGACGGCCCAAAAAGTCTAACAGTGCCAAGTCTTTGTTGTTACGTGATTATTACAAAGTCAGTGACGCCATGAAGCAAAACGCAACCTCAGAAGGTCCGAGGGTTTTGCGTGAGAAGCAGCAGCGTTTTACACTGAGCACGTCGATTCAGACTCCGGGCTCAAGGGGGCTCCACCACCACCGCAGAGCGAGCGAGCTCCCCGTGAGGATGCTGAAGACTCGGCGCAGTCGGTTAATTGCCCTCCAATTGAATAAGGCTCGGCACGACAGCGACGATAGATATCTTACTTTCCCCGCCGCTGTGAAGCGCGAGATTGAAATCGGGCCATTTTGACTGCACACAGATAAGAGGCGGTTTAACAAATTGAAGCTCAACTGTACAGAGACAAAGTGTTCCCCAACCAAGGTTTGATATTGGTATCTGAGGGCTCATACGTACTGAGTCAGGAAAAAAAAAGCTGCTTGATGAGACAAATCAAATTCATTGAAAGTTTTTTTTAAATGTGTATGCCAATAACTCACACTCATATGTTTTGTGTGGGGGAAATAGGTAGTGCTATCTGAGGAGCTGCAATTAAGCAGCACTGGTCTACAAAAATACAGTGTTTTTTTTCTTGCGTGGACTTTGGAAACTGTTTTGGGCTAATTTTGGGCTGCTGAATCCAAATCTGAGCTCAGATTTGCTCTATCCCATCAAGTTTTCGTGCTATCTGTACGCTCCTTATTCAGGATTTTTTACAAAAGTTGACCATCTAGTCTGGCAATCTTGGTGGGGATAAGAATGACCCCTACTCATTTCCTAAGTAATTTCATGCTAGGCTGAGTGTTTATTTATTCACTGTAATCATTTTTGCATCTAACGATCTTCTAATGCAGCAGTGTTTTTTAACTCCCGAGTGTAAAATTGCTGTTTTCTCAAAAATTGTGATTTTTCATAGTTCAAAAACCTGATGTGATAGGCAAAAGCTAATGCCAGATTTGGATTCAGCACCCACAACTTAGCTAGAATCCGTTGAAAAACCCCATGCAAGAAACATTGTGTTGACCAGTGTGATCTGTGTATAAGTAGGTTGTAGGACCCATGGATGCTGCCTCTATTGAAGGTCATGGTATTGTGAACGTCAGTCAGTATCAGTATTAGCAGGATCAGTATTGTCTAGTAGCACCTCAACAATATTTTACTCCATTTTACAACTACAACAAAGACTAGCGAGCTAGCCAGCTACACCCGTATGTAAATAAAAGAAAGACTGGAGAGGATGGGGTTGTATGTTTGACCTTTTACGTGTGTGTAGGGGTTCATGTAGGCCATGTGTGCTAGCTAGCATACATGCATGGATATATATGTCCGCAATGCATAGCACACACCTTTTCTATCAACCTCTGCATTCGAGAGAAGGAATGATCGGATGACGGACGTCTTTGTATAAAGAAAAATAACATTTGTTTTACAGCTACAGGTTCTCTGTCAAGGCTCTCACCATTTCTTCCACTGTCATTAAAGAATATATATCTCCGATGGCTTGGTGCACGTGTAATCAGTAGGTACTGCTGAGTAATGTACTCAACTGAAGCAATACAATGTTCATTGCGTGCTGCATTGAGGAGGTGGGGGGGGGGGGGGGTTGGTGGTCTCCTGCTCACAGTCTTTCCCACAGTGCCTACATGAACCAGAATGCATTTTGCGCCAGCTTCTATATCGTATTGCATACAATCCTCTGCGCTACCATGGTGGGGTGCTGTTTTCCGCCATTGGAGATGCAGCTCTGCCGAGAGAATGAGTATGTGTTGGTTGAACAGCGTGTTTAGAGTAGATTAGAGCAGTGTTTCTCAACCGGGGGGGGTCCGCGGACCCCTAGTGGTCCGTGGTGTCATTGCAAGGGGTCCGTGAAAATAAAATATCTTTAAAAAAAAGATCCTATGACATTTATAGAAATAGGATTATTTTACTCACATGTGACTGAGACCTTTATCTACCGAAACTATAAAGGGTAACAGGACTTTTTTCTATAATTACATCTGTTTCACAAGTGTAATTTATTGTATTTTAATAAGAGATCTCGCTCCCGTTTGCAGTGTTAAAAGTTACTGCATAAAAGTTCTGTTGTTACATATATCTGAAAGTTACTGAATGGACGTGCGTGCCCCGGGGTCCCCTGGTGGGCTAATCTGGCCATGGGTGCGGGTGAAAGTTTTGTCGACAATTCTGTGCACGTGGTTGACCTTTATCCGTGGCAGGCATCACGGAAAATACGCCCTTTGTCAATAGCGCGCGCCAACAAACAGGAAACTGGTATGACCGCTGTAGTAGAAACCGGAAGTCAGTGGACTACAGTCACGCACAGAGTGGAGTGCAGGTGTTTTCATGCGCTCTCCCTGTTGCAGCTAGAGACAAGATGTGAAATCGGCGAATTTTCTCTTTAAAGCCTAAAGCCCGAGAGAGAATGAAGACGAGAGAGATTTATCAGATGTGTTTGTCGGAGACTGAGAGGTCTGCTGCTGCTGAGGCATATTGATAAAGTGTTGGTGAGAGTCAGTACTACTGGTTTTTAATCCCAGGTCACAACCAGACACCATCTCTCCTCATCTACGTCCCCTGTGCCTTCGTCTGTTTACTCTCTAAACCTCATCCGTTTCCCCCCCTGTGGGATCCTCACTGCTTTTTAGCACCTTATTTGCTCTCGCTTTCTGTTTGGTAGGGGTGTGCTAGAGTACAAATGTGGTATCTAGGACAGCACACAAAAAACCCCCCAAAACAAAACAAAACAAAAATGCGATGAAATATTGTGATTCCGAGTGTCATCAGTAGTATTTGGACCTTTGTCAGTGCCACCGACATTTTGTCGCATTACCAGGCTAGCAGAGACATTAAGGTTTGTGAGAAGAATGTCGAATTTGTTTCCAGGAGCTGGTTATAACTAAACCCTAGACCATTCTGGGGAGTTTGCTGTCATCTAGTGCAGTGGTTCTCAACCTTTTTGGGGTCCTGGACCCCCTGCGTATTTGTGATCTACCCTGAGGACCCCTCCACCTGATCTTGGGGGAGGGGGGTTGCAATTTGATAGAAACAGTAGAAGCTGCATTTTAAATTGCATTATAGCATTTATTCACTCTTTGGGGCAAAAAATAAGAGCTTTCAGTTGTAACTTAGATATAGTTAACAAAACAGAATTCTTACGCAGTAACTTTCAGATGTATGTAACAACACAGAATATGTATTCAGTAACTTTCAGATATATGTAACAAAACAGAATATGTATTCAGTAACTTTCAGATATATATAACAAAACAGAATATGTATTCAGTAACTTTCAGATATATATAACAAAACAGAATATGTATTCAGTAACTTTTAACAATGCAAACGGGAGCGAGATCTCTTATTAAAATACAACAAATTACACTTGTGAAACAGATGTAATTAGAGAAAAAAGTCCTGTTACCCTTTATAGTTTAGGTAGATAAAGGTCTCAGTCACATTTGAGTAAAATAATCCTATTTCTATAAATGTCATAGGATCTTTTTTTTAAAGATATTTTATTTTCACGGACCCCTTGCAATTACACCACGGACCACTAGGGGTCCGCGGAGCCCCCCGGTTGAGAAACACTGATCTACGGGTTAGAAACCACGTAAAGGTTAAAAACATAGCAGGCTGGTCTTGGTACTCTGTGGTGTTAGCATAGCAGGATAAACATAGCTGCAAATAAAATTAATAATGGATCTGTTGGATACAGATGGGCACTGACAGTTCCATTGACAAGTGTTAGTGCTGCCTCTGTCTGTCTGTCTGTCTGTCTGTCTGTCTGTCTGTCAATGTTGATAGATGTGCTGGTAGACCTAAACCAAACAGAGTCATTATTTAGCAGCAGCTGCGAGTACCAAGACCAGCCTGCTATGTTTTCAACCTTCACATGGTTTTTAACTTGTAGATGTCACCGAACTCATTAAAATGGTCGAGGGTGTAGTTAGTCTTTTAGGCGGAGAGTCCAGGCCAGTTGGGAATAAGTTGTGTTCTGAGGGGGTCGACCAAGCACAAGGAAGGGGACACCTCCATTAGTCTCCTGTCTATCTTCTGTCGGTTTGTTTCAAATTTGCATGTGAAAATGTAGAATTTTCTGTGTGAACTGTATTAGTGTGTGCTTTTTAAGTTTTAGAGGTGAATGCTTCGCCGGAAGTTCCCTGGCTTTGTTAATGGCAGCTATGGGAGGCAAGCCAGCATGCAATTAAATTGGCCGCGGGCAAAAGTGTAGTGCCATTACAGATTTCCCTTCAGGTAAATTAATGTGCATTAGCTTGGGCAATTGGGTTCAGTTTTAGAAAAATATTATGACCTGGGGCCATGCCACTAAACTATGACTAAGGCAAAATAAGTCCTGCTTGGTTTTACTCAGAAATCCAACAAAAGCGAAAGGCACCGACAGCCTTGAGTGGGGCTCGCCCCTCCCATACACCCTATTCATTCAGCTAATTTTTATATTTGTCGTCCAATAAATTGTGCAATGCTGCCAACCTCCTCTCTTAGCAGCACTTTCCAAGTAGAAGTGAACGAAAACAGGCAGACCCTGGAGAGCGAGGGACTTCAAGAAACATTCACGAGAGCTTAAGATGCCTATGTTTCCACTTCGTAATTTATAATTTAGTGGCCTCTCGTCGTGGGGGCCATCCTCTGCTCCACTGTGACTTCCATAGCAGAACTGCAGAGGCATGTTTTACATGAGTTTCAGTCTCTCTGATGCCTGTGTCGATAAGTGAAAAGGTCTTCATTTTTCAGGCGGATGTAACAAATTTGTTGACCTGAGATTCCTGCGCAAGGGTTGATTTTGTCCTATTTTTCAGTGAGATTGCTTGCAAGTGAAGTTTTGTTAGAGTGCCTACTGGCAGCAGATACCTGGACATATAGAGGTCAGGGGAGCTATTTGCTCAAAATCACCTGAAACAATCTCACCTTGATCTTCACTTTTAAAAAATAAACAACAAAATCTTTTTGATGCGGGTGTCTTTGGACTAGGTGAGGAACCTTGGGTAGCATCAAGCATTTGGATTTGTTCTCGTTTTTACTCTTTTCCGCTTTGTCATGTTTCCTCACAGCCAAAAGCATCGAGCAGTAATTTCCTGAGAGGAATGCAATGCAATGGGGCAGCATCCGAGTGACGTCACGGCATCGCTGTCGCTCTGGACGCGTCACAGGAAGTCAGACATGCGGATCACATTAGACAATACAGCATGGCTGTGTTTACAACGCCAACTCACGTATATGCTGCCGTAAATCCGATAATGTTAAATTACGCAAAAAACGAAGAAATTTTACAACAAACTGCTTACTTCTAATGTAGTCTAGTGCATCCGATGTCTGACTTCCGTTTGCTGCGAAGCTTCCGCTTCCGCTCGGGAAGGGCTAAAAATAGCTCATGGACAGCCCTCATCAGGAATCAGGAACACTTTATTTGTCATTTCACTTCTTGCACTTGCCCACAGCAGTACAACACAAAGACAAAAACTACAAGAACACATTTCCAAACTAACACATATATCAAAATTAAACAAAAAAAAAGTCACTGTCCAAGGGAACGAACGCCAGCCAGGATGAATGTCGGAACCTTCCGTCTGCACGGATTAGCAGTTAGCTGAGCCCGCCCCGCTTCTGCATCCTGTCAGACCGCCCTTGGCGTTTCCACCTCAGGCGCAGCTCCAGGCAGGGGCCGTGGTCCCCGGGCCCACAAGACGTTGCAGACCAAGCTCTCCCAGCCAATCCAGCACCAGCTCCCCCAGCCAGGCACCCTCGACACACCTCCTTGCACTCCTCACGACGACATCAAAAACACCACAGTCAGCGCCAGGTGAGGCCTTCGCCAGACCACCCTCGGTGTTAGCGGAGCTGCCGGTCTGCATGGGCTAAGAGTTAGCTTAGCCTGTCCCGCTCTCCCAGCCGAACCAGCGCCAGTTCTCCCAGGCTTGAAGAGCAGACGTGGGCAAAGACACTGCATGGACGGTACGCGAATATTTATTTCCTAGGATGAATCCGGAACGTTTCCGCCTGCGGAACTTTCCGGCTTCATCCTAGGAAAAAACATTGGCGGACGGTACTGGGTGAGGCCGCCGCAAATGTGGATTCACGCCGACATCTTCCGACACCGGAAGCGGAACTTACAACTACAGTTCGATGATCAGTTTATTAATATGAGATATCATGAAAATTATGCACTAATGAAAAAATAGACAAGCCATTAAAAGTTTTTATATTTGTGTAGTTTTTTTTTTAATGTCTTCGAACATTTATTTCACGCCTCGTCACCAGCTGGTTTGAAAAGAGGCAGACAGAGGATCTGAAATCGTTGACAGATTGAAGGTTAGCGTCTTCCTCCGCGTGAAGGCTGGCTGGCTGGTAAAAGGAGGCGCTATTGATCAACAAGGCGGCCAGTTCGAGCTTGAATGGAGGTTAATGGTCTTCCACGGTCAGTGAAAGCAAGGCATTGACTGGTATCCAGAGTGACGAGGCTTTGGCCTTTATTACAGTTCCCCTGTTAAGAGTCCATGTAGGAGGATTAGCAGCGCGGAGGGCGCCTTTTGTGCAACCTCTGAAACCTATTCTGCAAGTACTGTAACTCCAGGAGTTAGTCAGAACCCGCCAAGTCACAGTAAAACTATTACCAATATGCGTTGAGGCTGGGTCAGGAAACAATATGCCGCGTGTGTGCGCGCGTGCGTGAGTGCGTGCACATATACGTGTGTGCGCGCGTGCGCGTGCGTGTGTGATTTTCTAGAGCTATGTGAAGTGTTACTGAACTCCTGACGTGGTTGTACATCACCTTTCGCCTCAACCCAAAGGAACGAGTCAGGAACTCACATCAGCTCAATCTCACGCTTCCTTCTTCCGCTCTCCCGTCCCCCCCCTCCCCCCGTTTTGCCTTCCCCTCTACTTGTTCTCTTGCTGTTCGCCCCTGCTGTCTTAACGCTCCCGTGTAAGGGACACATAGCACCCTGTACTCTCTCTCTGTCACCCACTCCTCACTCTTTTCTTTTTCGAGCCCCCCCCCCTCTGTCCGTGTGTTAGCCCAGAGCTGATAGCCAGTGTGGGGTAAGGGTGGGGGGTTGTGGGCAATTCCGGGTCGTCCCTCATCCAGAGAGAGATGAAGGATTAGTGCGCAGCAGAGAAGGATTCGGGTCCGAATCGATCACCTCCCCCATATATCTCTGTTTGTGAGGGGCCGTTGCCGGGGATCGGCCCTGTGTGGCTTTCCATCTACTGTTTGCTAAGGTACAGCATTGCCCTTTGTTACACCGAGCGACTGGGAGAGGAAAAGCAGCAGTTTATTGGCCGTGACTCTGCCGTACTTACCCACGTGGTTGGTTCAGCCTGGACCCGGCTGAGAGGCGCTCAGGGCATATCTGATCTCTAGACTGGCAGGACTGTGAACACTGTGGGTCTACGGCGGGTACTGCATCTGGTCCACTGAGAAAGTCTTGGTTTACTGCTGCTGATGGTCTCAGTGGCATTACTTCGTCTTGTACCAGCGGCGGCTGGTGCTAAAATTTTTTTGGGTTTTTTTTGGGGGGGGGGCGCAGTGACCTTTGGCGCAGCACACCTGACAGCTGCTTTACTGTCCACACAGTCACAGAGGTCTTAAGGAGGACCATGTAGCCTATAGAGTTTATCAGGGGTCGTAGACGGTGGATGATTGACAGCCGAGACGAGGCGTCGTGGTGGGTGTGAACATGATTGACAGCCACGAGAACTGTCCAATCACATTAGATAAAAAAAACATCAAAATAATACCGATTCACCAAAAGTGGGCGTGTCTGGAAAATCCGAAGAAACCAATCAGACAGCAGCCTCAGGTCACCTGCTCGCCACAAGTTTGAGGGCTTGCATGGTTTGGCCGGCGCCCCTCACCCAGGACGTATATGTATTCAGATAGGAAGTATATGCATTCAGACAGGAAGTATATGTATTCAGACAGGAAGTATATGCATTCAGACAGGAAGTATATGTATTCAGACAGGAAGTATATGTATTCAGACAGGAAGTAGATGCATTCAGACAGGAAGTATATGTATTCAGACAGGAAGTATATGTATTTAGACAGGAAGTATATGCATTCAGACAGGAAGTATATGCATTCAGACAGGAAGTATATGTATTCAGACAGGGAGTATATGCATTCAGACAGGAAGTATATGTATTCAGACAGGAAGTATATGTATTCAGACAGGAAGTATATGTATTTAGACAGGAAGTATATGTATTCAGACAGGAAGTATATGTATTTAGACAGGAAGTAGATGCATTCAGACAGGAAGTATATGTATTCAGACAGGAAGTATATGTATTTAGACAGGAAGTATATGTATTCAGACAGGAAGTATATGTATTTAGACAGGAAGTATATACATTCAGACAGAAATCAACCAAACACCACTTGGAACCAGTATCTAATGGCTGCTGACAGGCGCTCACAGACTGACAACACTTTTATTTCATCATTATTTGCATTATACAACTAAATTATATTTAACATGTTTAAGTAGATTTTCATCGCTTCACATTTGAAGGGGCGGCGCCCCAGCGCCCCCTACTGGCCAGCCGCCACTGTTGCGTACGTCGATTTTGCGTAGTTCCGTCGTTGGCAAGATGACGTCATCAAATTGAACCGATGTCTGTATCAATTTTAAACAGCAATACATTGTGGATGTGGTAGCAAGGCCTTTTAGAGCCAGACATGCCAGAGTTTGACAGCGAGAAGAGGAAGTCGTCTCCTCTCGTTGTCAAAGCTAATTTGCATTAACGTTTCACAGTGGTCCATTAAAAGACATTGATGATTACACACGATTAGTTCCTGCAGTGTTTTGCTCTCTGCAAAACATACGGTCGTGTTTATGTACGTGTGTGCGTACTGTAAGTGGTTGTGTGTGTTTGCGCGTGCCTCGGTGTGTTAGCATGCAGCCCTGTGTGCATGCGCGACCCGCTCTCGCAACCGACAATGGCACGTGTCTCCTGGCAGCATTGTGTCCAGATAGCATTTAACTGGATTGCATTATCAACGAGCTCCAGTAGAGTCGCGGTTGTTGTAGAGTTGGGTCCTGGGCGCGACGTTAAACTGCAACCGGGGTTGTGGTGAGGAGGGTGCGTGGACACCCAGCAGGACTGAAAACAAAACCTGACAAAGAGCGGACGGGTTACTCTGTGAACCGACGGCCATCCATACCAGGAGAGGAGATAGGGACCACCAGGCACTCCCCCTACTGAAACACAACGGCGACTCAACCCGCTGAGGCATCAGCTGTGCTCCTACGACCCCCATAGGTTACGGAACTGAAGAAGAAGAAGAAGAAGATGATGATGACAGGGTGGAGGTTGATGACCCCTGGAGCCACTCTATCATCACACTTGCAAGTGTCCAGTTAAGCGATCGTATAATGGGTTTGTAGTTAGATAAACCCATTTCAACCCCAACCCTTACAAAACCAGCAGCAGGTGGCCTCTGTGGATGAGCGTGGCCGGATGTGTCCTTCTGGCTGGAGCTCGGGCATATGAACCTGGCAGTAACCCAATGTGCTTTCTCAGTAAGCCCTATCCAGGTGTGTGGTCCACCCACATGTGCCCCTGCTGGGCCCTCTGAGATGCCCGAAAACCCCGTCGGCGTCCTCTGCTGGCGGCATTTTCTGACCCGAAGAGAAAAGGTGGGGTTGCCTCCTGTTCTCTAGTTCCATCCATCCATCCATTATCCAAACGGATTATCCGGCTCTCAGGGTCGCTGGGGCCTATCCCAGCAGTCACGGGCAGCAGGCGGGGAGACATCCTGGATAGGCCCCCCCCCCCCACCCACCCACCACCACCACTACCACTCACAGTTAGGGACAATTTAGTACGGCCACTCACCTGACCTACATGCCCTTGGACTGTAGGTCCAGAGGACAGAGGACGACCCGGGATGACCCCCAAGATTGGACTACCCCGGGGTAGTAAGTAGAACAACAGGTGATAGTCCTTCAGAGTTAGGTGAGTCTGTCTGCATGTACACGTACACTTTCATTGTGTTGTGTGGCGCCACACTGCCACTCCACAGCTGGTTCCTCTGGTGAATCTGGACGCCAGATGTTCAGGCAGAGGTGAGTTTGATTATAACATGCATCGCCGGTTACTCCCGACTTTTCCTGCTGACCTTTGCTCAGTCTCATTCGCCCCTATGCAAGCTTTCATTATATTTTAATTCACGAAATGTGATAATTATGCAGACTGCCTGCCAGCTGTTCGGTTACCTGTCAAGTCCCGGCCGAATCTCTGCACCGCATTACAGTTTGTGTTGGGTCGCATAGCTGTGAACGGACGATGTCTTGCGTTTACACTTTAACATCAATATGGACAAAGCCCAGACATCCTCCGTAGGGAGTCTGGGCGGCTCGGCCTGAGAGATAGCGCGAACATCTGGAGGGAGCTCGGGGTACGACTGGTGGAACTATCATTAGGAAGAAGCAACGCCTTTGAAAGCTGATGCGGACGTTGAAGTCGTGTTCTTCGTTGTGGGAATGACGTCACGGAAACCCTTGCTCTGCGCACGAGCTTCAGGTGGTGAGGGTTTTACAACCTCAGCAGATACTGCTGACAAAAACCATATCTATCACATATATCCTGCATAAACACAGAGGCCAAATGTCATCTCATAAATACATTGGCTTGGTCCATACTCTCTCTCTCTCTCTCTCTCTCTCTCTCTCTCTCTCTCTCTCTCTCTCTCTCTCTCTCTCTCTCTCTCTCTCTCTCTCTCTCTCTCTCTCTCTCTCTCTCTCTCTCTCTCTCTCTCTCTCTCTCTCTCTCTCTCTCTCTCTCTCTCTCTTACACACACACACACACACACACACACACACACGTGCAGACTCACACTTAACCAGCCATGCACTGTACCAGCCATCAACTATGCCAGCCATGCACTGTACCAACCATGCACTGTACCGGTCATGCACTGTACCAACCATGCACTGTACCAACCATGCACTGTACCAGCCATCAACTATGCCAGCCATGCACTGTACCAACCATGCACTGTACCAGCCATCGACTATGCCAGCCATGCACTGTACCAACCATGCACTGTAACAGCCATCAACTATGCCAGCCATGCACTGTACCAACCATGCACTGTAACAGCCATCAACTATGCCAGCCATGCACTGTACCAACCATGCACTGTAACAGCCATCAACTATGCCAGTCATGCACTGTACCAACCATGCACTGTAACAGCCATCAACTATACCAGCCATGCACTGTACCAACCATGCACTGTACCAGCCATGCACTGTACCAACCATGCACTGTAACAGCCATCAACTATACCAGCCATTCACTGTACCAGCCATGCACTGTACCAGCCATGCACTGTACCAGCCATTCACTGTACCAGCCATGCACTGTACCAGCCATGCACTGTAACAGCCATCAACTATACCAGCCATGCACTGTACCAGCCATGCACTGTACCAGCCATTCACTGTACCAGCCATGCACTGTACCAGCCATGCACTGTACCAGCCATGCACTGTACCAGCCATGCACTGTACCGGTCATGCACTGTACCGGTCATGCACTGTACCAGCCATGCACTGTACCAGCCATCAACTATACCAGCCATTCACTGTACCAGCCATGCACTGTACCGGTCATGCACTGTACCAGCCATGCACTGTACCAGCCATGCACTGTACCGGTCATGCACTGTACCGGTCATGCACTGTACCAGTCATGCATTGTACCAGCCATCCTCTGTACCAGTCATGCATTGTACCAGTCATGCACTGTACCAGTCATGCATTGTACCAGTCATGCACTGTACCAGTCATGCACTGTACCAGTCATGCACTGTACCAGCCATGCACTGTACCAACCATGCACTGTACCAACCATGCACTGTACCAGCCCTGCACTGTACCAACCATGCACTGTACCAACCATGCACTGTACCAGCCATGCACTGTACCGGTCATGCACTGTACCAGCCCTGCACTGTACCAGTCATGCATTGTACCAGCCATCCTCTGTACCAGTCATGCATTGTACCAGTCATACACTGTACCAGTCATGCACTGTACCAGCCATGCACTGTACCAGTCATGCACTGTACCGGGCATGCACTGTACCAGTCATGCATTGTACCAGCCATGCACTGTACCAGTCATGCACTGTACCAGCCATGCACTGTACCGGTCATGCACTGTACCTGTCATGCACTGTACCAGCCATGCACTGTACCGGGCATGCATTGTACCAGCCATGCACTGTACCGGTCATGCACTGTACCGGTCATGCACTGTACCAGTCATGCATTGTACCGGCCATGCACTGTACCGGTCATGCACTGTACCGGTCATGCACTGTACCGGTCATGCACTGTACCGGTCATGCACTGTACCAGCCATGCACTGTACCAGTCATGCACTGTACCGGTCATGCACTGTACCGGTCATGCACTGTACCAGCCATGCACTGTACCAGTCATGCATTGTACCAGCCATGCACTGTACCGGTCATGCACTGTACCGGTCATGCACTGTACCGGTCATGCACTGTACCGGTCATGCACTGTACCAGTCATGCACTGTACCAGCCATGCACTGTACCGGGCATGCACTGTACCGGTCATGCACTGTACCGGTCATGCACTGTACCGGTCATGCACTGTACCGGTCATGCATTGTACCAGCCATGCACTGTACCAGTCATGCACTGTACCGGTCATGCACTGTACCAGTCATGCATTGTACCAGCCATCCTCTGTACCAGTCATGCATTGTACCAGTCATGCACTGTACCAGCCATCCTCTGTACCTCTGTACCAGTCATGCACTGTACCAGTCATGCATTGTACCAGCCATCCTCTGTACCAGTCATGCATTGTACCAGTCATACAATGTACCAGTCATGCACTGTACCAGCCATGCACTGTACCGGTCATGCACTGTACCGGTCATGCACTGTACCAGTCATGCATTGTACCAGCCATGCTCTGTACCAGTCATGCATTGTACCAGTCATGCACTGTACCAGTCATGCACTGTACCAGCCATGCACTGTACCAGTCATGCACTGTACCAGTCATGCACTGTACCGGTCATGCACTGTACCGGTCATGCACTGTACCAGCCATGCACTGTACCAGCCATGCACTGTACCAGCCATGCACTGTACCAGCCATGCACTGTACCGGTCATGCACTCTACCGGTCATGCACTGTACCAGCCATGCACTGTACCAGCCATGCACTGTACCGGTCATGCACTGTACCAGTCATGCACTGTACCAGCCATGCACTGTACCGGTCATGCACTGTACCGGTCATGCACTGTACCAGTCATGCATTGTACCAGCCATCCTCTGTACCAGTCATGCATTGTACCAGTCATGCACTGTACCAGTCATGCATTGTACCAGCCATCCTCTGTACCAGTCATGCACTGTACCAGTCATGCACTGTACCAGTCATGCATTGTACCAGCCATCCTCTGTACCAGTCATGCATTGTACCAGTCATGCACTGTACCAGTCATGCATTGTACCAGCCATCCTCTGTACCAGTCATGCACTGTACCAGCCCTGCACTGTACCAACCATGCACTGTACCAGCCATGCACTGTACCGGTCATGCACTGTACCGGTCATGCACTGTACCAGTCATGCATTGTACCAGCCATCCTCTGTACCAGTCATGCATTGTACCAGTCATACACTGTACCAGTCATGCACTGTACCAGCCATGCACTGTACCAGTCATGCACTGTACCGGGCATGCACTGTACCAGTCATGCATTGTACCAGCCATGCACTGTACCAGTCATGCACTGTACCAGCCATGCACTGTACCAGTCATGCACTGTACCAGCCATGCACTGTACCGGTCATGCACTGTACCGGTCATGCACTGTACCAGTCATGCACTGTACCGGTCATGCACTGTACCGGTCATGCACTGTACCGGTCATGCATTGTACCAGCCATGCACTGTACCAGTCATGCACTGTACCGGTCATGCACTGTACCAGTCATGCATTGTACCAGCCATGCTCTGTACCAGTCATGCATTGTACCAGTCATGCACTGTACCAGTCATGCACTGTACCAGCCATGCACTGTACCAGTCATGCACTGTACCGGTCATGCACTGTACCGGTCATGCACTGTACCGGTCATGCACTGTACCAGCCATGCACTGTACCAGCCATGCACTGTACCAGCCATGCACTGTACCAGTCATGCACTGTACCAGCCATGCACTGTACCGGTCATGCACTGTACCAGCCATGCACTGTACCAGCCATGCACTGTACCGGTCATGCACTGTACCAGTCATGCACTGTACCAGCCATGCACTGTACCGGTCATGCACTGTACCGGTCATGCACTGTACCAGTCATGCATTGTACCAGCCATCCTCTGTAACAGTCATGCATTGTACCAGTCATGCACTGTACCAGTCATGCATTGTACCAGCCATCCTCTGTACCAGTCATGCACTGTACCAGTCATGCACTGTACCAGTCATGCACTGTACCAGCCCTGCACTGTACCAACCATGCACTGTACCAACCATGCACTGTACCAGCCATTCACTGTACCGGTCATGCACTTTACCGGTCATGCACTGTACCAGTCATGCATTGTACCAGCCATCCTCTGTACCAGTCATGCATTGTACCAGTCATACACTGTACCAGTCATGCACTGTACCAGCCATGCACTGTACCAGTCATGCACTGTACCGGGCATGCACTGTACCAGTCATGCATTGTACCAGCCATGCACTGTACCAGTCATGCACTGTACCAGCCATGCACTGTACCGGTCATGCACTGTACCGGTCATGCACTGTACCGGTCATGCACTGTACCGGTCATGCACTGTACCGGTCATGCACTGTACCGGTAATGCATTGTACCAGCCATGCACTGTACCAGTCATGCACTGTACCAGCCATGCACTGTACCAGTCATGCACTGTACCGGTCATGCACTGTACCAGTCATGCATTGTACCAGCCATCCTCTGTACCAGTCATGCATTGTACCAGTCATGCACTGTACCAGTCATGCACTGTACCAGCCATGCACTGTACCAGTCATGCACTCTACCGGTCATGCACTGGACCGGTCATGCATTGTACCAGCCATGCACTGTACCAGTCATGCACTGTACCAGTCATGCACTGTACCGGCCATGCACTGTACCGGTCATGCACTGTACCGGTCATGCACTGTACCGGTCATGCATTGTACCAGCCATGCACTGTACCAGTCATGCATTGTACCAGCCATGCACTGTACCAGTCATGCACTGTACCAGTCATGCACTGTACCGGCCATGCACTGTACCAGTCATGCACTGTACCAGTCATGCACTGTACCAGTCATGCACTGTACCGGTCATGCACTGTACCAGCCATGCACTGTACCAGCCATCCTCCATACCAGCCATGCACTGTACCAGTCATGCATTGTACCAGCCATGCACTGTACCAGTCATGCATTGTACCAGCCATGCACTGTACCAGTCATGCACTGTACCAGCCATCCTCTGTACCAGCCATGCACTGTACCAGCCATCCATTAGTCATGTTGTGTATTCACTAGTTGTGTTGTGTATTCGTTAGTCGAGCTGTGTATTCACTAGTCGTGTTGTGTATTCACTAGTCGTGTTGTGTATTCACTAGTCGTGTTGTGTATTCACTAGTCGTGTTGTGTATTCACTCGTCGTGTTGTGTATTCACTAGTCGTGCTGTATATTCACTAGTCATGTTGTGTATTCCCTGGCAGTTTTACACTTGCGGTACGGTCAGCAGAAGCTCTCTTCAGGCCGTGGCTCTTGTCAGAGAATATTTATGGCTCATTGGCTCTCATTATGAAAATGTAATATTCTACTCGAGGCCCTCAGGATGTTATTGGCCTATGGCCTTTTGCAGTGTTATTATTTAGAAACAGAGTGCAGTCCTGAGGTTTCTAATTCTTCATGTCCTCTTGCAGGCCTCTGCAGCCCTACTGCCTGTTTGTTGCTGTTATTTTATTAGCTGTTCTTACAGCTAGGGTTTGCATGTTACCGCCAGGGTTTGGCGAAATTGAAATTGTACTGGTTTTCTTTATTTTGGGACTTTTCAGCTCTGAGCAAGTCCAGCAGTATCAATATGCCCACAATCTATCACTTGAATATTTATCAAGACAAATGTTTGAATCCAAAGAAGACAATTCGTGGTCTTGATATCAGATATTGACCTAAGAAGACACTCTTAGTACATTAAATAAACTTGATATGACCGCTTGGCTATAATGTTAATGTGGAGCATTCTGTGGTGCCACTACGCAACATTTCAATTACCTGCTAACTGCGGGTCTTCTTGTGAGCTGGTGTGGATAAAAGCATCTGCCAGATGAATAAAAACAGGGGTACTTGACTAGCTAAGCATCGTAGTGCTGCGTACATGATGATAAATATCTCTGTAAGACTACACCACAGCAGCTGTAACAGGTTTATATTATAAGGAGCTGATTGTGGACTTCAGGAGGTCTAGAAGCTGCGGCCACTCCCCCATACACATCAATGGGGTGGAAGTGGAGCGTGTCTCAAGCATTAAATTCCTTGGAGTCCACATCAGCGAGGACCTCTCCTGGACATTAAACACCCAGGCCCTTTTGAAAAAGGCCCCACAACGCCTGCATTTCGTGAGGAGGCTGAGGAGCGCCCGTCCATCCCCCAAAATTCTCACCAACTTCTACCACTGCACCATAGAGAGCATCCTGACCAGCTGCATCTCAGTGTGGTACGGCAGCTGCACCTCAGTAGACCAGAAAGCTCTGCAGTGAGTCGTCAAGGCGACCCAGCATATCACCGGTACCCAGCTCCCAGCCATAAAAGACATTTATCACATTGACCTGGAACCTCCCCCTTGATCTGGAACCTCCCCCTTGACCTGGAACCTCCCTCTTGATCTAGAACCTCCCCCTTGACCTGGAACCTCCCCCTTGATCGGGAACCTCCCCCTTGATCGGGAACCTCCCCCTTGACCCGTCCACCTTGGATGACCCTACCAGGAGCCAAGCTCCGGACGGCATAGCTCTTGGGGATCATTGGTACACGCAAGCTTCTCTCTAGGTGGCAGTCCAGGAGAAGACCCCCCCCCCCCCACCCCACACACACACACACAGACCCAAGGACATAGGTTTATGCTGTAACAGGGCTCCCCGGTTTCCGGTGTGGGAAGATGGCAACGCGGCCTCACGTTTGCAGCGGCTTCGCCCGGTAGCCACTCTGCAGTGTCTTTGTCCACGTCTACGTCGAAGTTTGTGTCATCGTGTGAAGTTTTTATTTTGATCTTCGATTATTTTATTTTATTTTTTTCATTTAATGGCTGGAGAGCCGGTGCTGGATCGGCTGAGGCAGCTTAGTCCGCTGCGTCCGGTGGGCCCAGGGACCACGGCCCTGCGTGGAGCTGCGCCCGCAGAGGAAGCACCGGGGGCGGTCTGCCAGGACGCGGAAGCGGGGCAGGCTAAGCTAGCTGCTAGCTGCTAGCCCACGCAGACCGGCAGTCCCGACAGTCGTCCTGGCTGGCGTTCTTCTCCTGGACAGTGGTCTTTTGTTTAGTTCAGCAATGTGTGTTAATGTGGATATGTGTGTGTTCATGTGGTTCTTGCAGTTTGGATGTGTGTTTGTGTGTTTGTGTTGCACTGCTGTGGGCTGGGGGGAAACCGTGCGTCGTTTCACTTCCTGTGCGCACGTGCATGAAATGAAACGACAAATGAAGCGTTTCGGAGTCTGAAGAGGGGCATTTGTGCTCATCTGGCGTTCTGAATATCTAAGCGACCACCCGGGCTGGCTGACACGTTGTTGTCATGTCATCAGAAGGTCAGCTGCCTCCTTAACACAGTCAGGCAACAGAGCACCGAGTCAATGTGCCCCGTGTATAGATAGACAAGAGGGACAGCGCAGGGATACATGCGGACGTGTCGCTGTTTTCGGTTTGCGTGTGTTTTGTTTGACCATGCAGGGAGATGTGCTTATCGTGGTCGCTCTGTGTGTGGTGACAGGGTGACAGGGTGACGGGTGACATGGTGACATGGTGACGGGTGACATGGTGACATGGTGACGGGTGACATGGTGACAGGGTGACAGGGTGACGGGTAACGCAGTGACAGGGTAACATGGTGACAAGGTTACAGGGTGACATGATGACATGGTGACATGGTGACGTGGTGGCAGGTTGACATGGTGACATGATGCCAGGGTGACGTGGTGACAGGGTGACATGGTGATATGATGACAGGGTAATAGGGTGACGTGGTGACATGGTGACAGGGTGACATGATGCCAGGGTGACGTGGTGACAGGTTGACACGGTGATATGATGACAGGGTAATAGAGTGACGTGGTGACATGGTGACGTGGTGACATGGTGACAGGGTGACATGGTGATATGATGACAGGGTAATAGGGTGACGTGGTGACATGGTGACAGGGTGACGTGGTGACATGATGCCAGGGTGACGTGGTGACAGGTTGACACGGTGATATGATGACAGGGTAATAGAGTGACGTGGTGACATGGTGACGTGGTGACATGGTGACAGGGTGACAGGTTGACAGGGTGACGGGTGACGCAGTGACATGGTGACAGGGTGACATGGTGACGTGGTGGCAGGTTGACGTGGTGACATGATGCCAGGGTGACGTGGTGACAGGGTGACATGGTGATATGATGACAGGGTAATAGGGTGACGTGGTGACGTGGTGACATGGTGGCAGGGTGACGTGGTGACATGATGCCAGGGTGACGTGGTGACAGGGTGACATGGTGATATGATGACAGGGTAATAGGGTGACGTGGTGACATGGTGACGTGGTGGCAGGGTGACGTGGTGACATGATGCCAGGGTGACGTGGTGACGTGGTGACATGGTGATATGATGACAGGGTAATAGGGTGACGTGGTGACATGGTGACAGGGTGACGTGGTGACATGATGCCAGGGTGACGTGGTGACAGGGTGACACGGGTGACAGGGTGACATGGTGATATGATGACAGGGTAATAGGGTGACGTGGTGACGTGGTGGCAGGGTGACGTGGTGACATGATGCCAGGGTGACGTGGTGACAGGGTGACATGGTGATATGATGACAGGGTAATAGAGTGACGTGGTGACATGGTGACGTGGTGACATGGTGACAGGGTGACAGGTTGACAGGGTGACGGGTGACGCAGTGACATGGTGACATGGTTACAGGGTGACATGGTGACGTGGTGGCAGGTTGACGTGGTGACATGATGCCAGGGTGACGTGGTGACAGGGTGACATGGTGATATGATGACAGGGTAATAGGGTGATGTGGTGACGTGGTGACGTGGTGATATGGTGACTGGGTGACAGGGTGACAGAGTGACATGGTGACTGAGTGACATGGTGACAGGGTCGTCAGTCACAGTGACAGCTGCCGACAGCAAAATGTGCAAAATCTCGCCTCTTCTTCGAAGCTCACAAAATGTCTGTCAGAAGTTACGCGAGTCCCTGTGAAAGAAGAAGAGAGTTTTCCCGGTGTGGAGAAGTGGTCACCTCTGCGCAACGCAACGCCCAGAGGGAAGTAGGGTCATTTCCAAAGGGGAGGCTTGCTAAGCCACAGAGGCCGCGGTGCCCAATGTGATGATTACCTCTGCAGTGCTCGTCCACAACCCACCTCCTCTCTCTCTCTCTCTCTCTCTCTCTCTCTCTCTCTCTCTCTCTCTCTCTCTCTCTCTCTCTCTCTCTCTCTCTCTCTCTCTCTCTCTCTCTCTCTCTCCTCTCTTGCTCTGTCTCTCTCCTCTCTGTCTCTGTCTGTCTGTCTGTCTGTCTGTCTCTCTCC
>NC_079225.1:9424429-9501929 GCF_029633865.1 Lampris incognitus | reverse complement strand
CACAGGTGAGTGTGACAGGCTTTCTCACGTCGTAGTATTTCAGCACCGGAGGGCTTGATATGTGGGCCTTCAGTCTGTTGAATGCATCTTCGTGTTCCTTTTCCCAACACCAGGCTACGTCACGTTGCAGCAGCGGGCGGAGTGGTGCAGACAGTTCGCTGGAGTTAGGGATGAACTTTCCAAGGTATGTTGTCATTCCTAAGAATCTCTGAAGAGCAGCCTTGTCTTCAGGTGGGGGTATCTCAGCGATTGCTTTTATCTTCGCAGGGTCAGCTTTGAGTCCCTGGTCTGTGAAGACGTGTCCCACGTAGTTCACCTGTTTGAGTCTGAACTTGCATTTCACCGGATTCAGTCTGAGCTTCACTTTCCGAGCCATGTCCAGGACCTTTTTGAGGTTGGCATCATGTTCTTCCACTCCGTTGCCGCCCACGATGATGTCATCGACGATGATCGCACATGGCTAGCCTGTGAAGACCTGCTCCATCGCTCGTTGGAGGACCTCTGATGCCGAACTGATTCCAAAGGGCATTCTCAGGAATCGGAACCTCCCCAGGGGTGTGGCAAATGTTGTTCGGATGGAGGATTCTGTGTCTAGTTTGGTTTGCCAGAATGAACTTTTTGCATCCAGCACCGAAAACACAGTGGCGTCAGACATTTCTGCAGCCACCTCTTCGACCGTGCGCATAGGATGGTGAGGGCGCATTAAAGCTTCATTCAAGTCACGTGGATCGATGCATATGCGAATGTTGTCAGTGTCCTTCTTGTGGGTGGCAACCATTGCAGAAACCCATTCTGTGGGCTCTGTCCTTGGTGTGATTACTCCCAATGTCACCATCCGATCCAGCTCTTATTTGACTTTGTCCTTCATCGGTACGGGGATGCGCCTTGGTGGCCTCACGACAGGTGTGACATGTGGATCGACTTTCATTGAGTATGTTACTGGTAGTGAGCCAATCTCGTCGCTGAACAGGTCAGCATATTCAGAGAATATTTTGTGTGAAAATGTTGAATCCTCCCTGACGTCAACTTGATGTACGTCGTTGTTTAGAGTGCTTAAGTCCATCTTTAGGCAGTCTGGTAGGCCAAGTAGTGGTTGGACATGGTTTTTTCACCACATGGAACTGCAGTGTGTGTGTCTGCGTCCTCATTTGACAGTTTAGCAGCGCAGTGCCTTCTGTGTGGATCACGGTTCCGCCGTATGCGACTACTTTGACTCTCTGTGTCTTGTCGATTTTCTCTATCTTCTTCACGAAGGTGTAAGTTTCTGAGGAGATGACGTTACACTCGGCTCCAGTGTCTACTTTTAGTTCCAATGGTTTGCCATTCACTGTGACGGAGCAATAGACCTCCTCTTTGTTCTTTATGTTCTCCAGGTTGATTGTGCCGATTTCTCTATTGCCTAGTGATAGTCCATCTACATGGAATGAGCCATCGCTGCTGTCTGAGTCCTCTGCTGTGACCAGATGATTGACAGGTTTGTATGCACGGGCTTGTCTGGTGGACCTGCAGTACCTTTTGAAATGGTTATATTTGTTGCAGTTGTGGCACTGCTGCCCGTATGCCGGACACTCCCTTGGTGGGTGATTTCCACCGCAATTTCTGCAGTTGGTGATCCCTGTTGTTGAGGTTTGTTCACTCTGCGACGTTGATCTGACTCCCTTCTGCTTTTTTCTCAAGGCTTTGGGATATTGGATGGCATCCACGCTGACTGGGGCATGCGTTGGAGTGGTCAGAGTTTTGCTGTGTTGCTCAGCTAGTTCGCTTATTTGACAGATACGAATAGCCTTAGCTAGAGTTAGCTCACTTTCCTTGAGGAGTGCTTTTCTGACTCTATCGCTGGTAATGCCACACACTAAACGGTCTCTGATCAGCTCCTCCTGGAGAACTCCGGAATTACAGCTTTTAGATTCGACCCCGAGTGTACTCACATATGCTTCCACTGTTTCCCCGGGTTTCTGGTTCCTGGTGTTGAAGGAATGCCTCTCCATGGTGATGTTTGTCTGAGGGTTGCAAATTTCCCTGAATTTTCTTTTCAAACATTCCGGGTCTTCTCGAGTCTCTGCCCGCCTTATGACGACCCCGTCTTCTGCTAGCACCGCTGGTAAATACGTGAATGAGCGTTCACGTTCGCTCGCCTCTGCTCCTGCTAAATTTAGCAGTATTGTAAACTACTAATAAGACCCGTTAGTCCCTAGCTAACAGGTCTGAGCCTTTAGCCGAGCGGTTAGTGATGTCGCCTTGTGGTGCAGTACACCCCGTATCGAATCCCGCACCGGGCAAGAAAGTAACCGGTTACATTGGTGGCAGCGGTGAGATCCGGAAGTGTGCAGATCCTCAGAAGTCTCTTCGGAGCGCGGGAATAACAAAGCGCGAGGGCGCGCTTCCGGGGAGGGTGACGACTGTAAACTACTAATAAGACACGTTAGTCCCCAGCTAACGGGTCTGACCCTTTAGCCGAGCGGTTAGTGATGTCGCCTTGTGGTGCAGCGCACCAGACAAGAAAATAACCGGTTACAGTATGTATGCTTGCGTTTTGGCTGGTTTGTCACTGTGCGCTGCGGCGATGAATATGTCATATTGCTGCTGGAATATGCACCAATTCTCTGCTACATTACCATCGAAGGTAAGAGGGTCTGGTCGCCGAAATACGTCTGCCATTGTCGTCCTTCTAGCGAGCTTCTTCTTCTGTCGTCTTTGTGGAGTTCCTTACGTGCAGAGGGAACGGCTATGTTAGTTAGACTCACTTTGCCGAACAAGGCGTCGGATCTGACTATGGACCTTTCGAGTCGGGAAAGTATCAGGTTTCACTTCTGACACCATTTAGGATGACTCGCATGGAGGCAGTGTTAGCGTCTAGACTTAACTTTTAATAATCACTGCAGAGGAACTCAGGTACAGTGTACAGGCATGTAGCTGTGTGTATAGCACCGCCACTAGGCTGCATGATCACGTGACTACTCTGTGAGTACGGAAAGCAGGTCAGTACAAACATAACGCTGCAAGGTTATCTACAACTACTACTAATAATATTACGACTAACACTACTACTAATACTATTACTACTAACACTACTGCTACTACTAATATTAATACTAACACTACTAATACCATTACTACTAACACTACAACTACTAATATTACTACTAACACCACTACTAATACTATTACTACTAACACTAGTATTACTACTAACACTACTACTACTATTACTACTGACACTACTACTAATAATATTACTACTGACGCTACTACTACTAATATTACTACTAACTCTACTACTAATACTATTACTACAAACACTATTACTAATATTATTGCTAACACTACTACTGCTAATATTACTACTAACACTACTACTAATACTGTTACTACTAACACTACTAATACTGTTACTACTAACACTACTACTAATACTGATATTACTACTAACACTAACACTACTACTACTAATAATATTACTACTAACACTACTACTAATATTACTACTACTACTAACAGTAAAACTCTTGCGGTTAAAAAAGATGATGCATGGTTCTAAATGATCATATCGAAATACGTCGTTGCTTTAAACAAGTTAAAAGAGAATATTTCCGAGGCTTGGATATATAGGCTCCTGTTTAAAAGGCTGCTGCGGAGTAAACCAGTCAATCTATTTTAATGTGGAGAAGTTCATGGTTGGAAACGTATTGTGAAGAAGCTCATGGCGGTAATAAGTTAGAATCACGTGGTGTCTGAAACGAAAAGACGTTAAAGCTCGTCTGTCATTGGTCGACGTGACTCTCAAAACAAACAAAACAAGCAAAACACAAAAAATCCGATTGATCAAGAAGCAATAATTGCTTTATTTTCATTGGTGGCGTGTTCAGGTAATAGAAACAGTATTCTTTGACCGCTGTTCACCGGATGAGGCGGTAAAAAGGGGAGCCTTCTGATTGGATGCGCCTGAGCGCCAAGTGGGCGGGCCCAGGCCCACCTAGGCCCGCCCACAGCTACGCGCACGATCCGGCTTATCGTCACAGTGTGATTTGATTGATGCTTGGAGAATACAAAATTAGAAAAGCAGACAGTCCACATGGATGAAGGTTTCCGGGACCAGGACCGGTGGTTTCCGGGACCAGGACCAGAGGCAGGGCGTTCCTCATCAGACACCTCAGCACCAGGCCAGTCAGGGGCAACCTGCTTCCAGCTGGCTTTGCAGATCACCACTTAGTCAACGTTGTTTATGTCTTTCACCAACAAGAACATAAACCTTTCTGGCATTTTAGCAGGAAAGGACTGCAGGACAGGTGTTTTTGTAAAAAACAAAACAAAACAAAAACAACGGCCGTATTTCGGGTAATTTGGAGAGGAAAAAAAGCAGGTTTACTCTTTAGGTCAATGGACAGGTTGACGGACGAGATGAGGCAGGAGTCTCCATGGACGATGGTGTTTGCGGATGACATTGTGATCTGTAGTGAGAGTAGGGTGCAGGTGGAGGAGAGCCTGGAGAGGTGGAGGTATGCACTGGAGAGAAGAGGAATGAAAGTCAGTAGGAGCTAGACGGAGTACCTATGTGGGAATGAGAGGGAGGACAGTGGAATGGTGAGGATGCAAGGAGTGGAGGTGACGAAGGCGTATGAGTTTAAATACTTGGGATCAACTGTCCAAAGTAACGGGGAGTGCAGAAGAGAGGTGGAGAAGAGAGTGCAGGCAGGGTGGAGTGGGTGGAGAAGAGTGTCAGGAGTGATTTGTGACAGAAGGGTACCAGCAAGAGTTAAAGGGAAGGTTTACAAGATGGTAGTGAGACCAGCTATGTTGTATGGTTTGGAGACAGTGGCACTGATGAAGAGACAGGAGGTGGAGCTGGAGGTGGCAGAGGTGAAGATGATAAGATTTTCACTGGGAGTAACGAAGAAGGACAGGATTAGGAAGGAGTATATTAGAGGGACAGCTCAGGTTGGACGGTTTGGAGACAAAGCAAGAGAGGCAAGATGGAGATGGTTTGGACATGTGTGGAGGAGAGATGCTGGGTATACTGGGAGAAGGATGCTGAATATGGAGCTGCCAGGGAAGAGGAGAAGAGGAAGGCCAAAGAGGAGGTTTATGGATGTGGTGAGGGAGGACATGCAGGGGGCTGGTGTGACAGAGGAAGATGCAGAGGACAGGAAGAGATGGAAACGGATGATCCGCTGTGGCGCCCCCTAACGGGAGCAGTCAAAGGTAGTAGCAGCAGTAGTAGCAGTAGTAGTAGTAGCTGTAGTAGTAGTAGACTCTTTAAGTCAATTAATACATAAAAGAGTTGCCATAGCAATTTGCAGTTTTTTTTTATTGGTGTCAAGATTCATTTTGACTGCTGAAGGGGTGAACGACTGAGGGTGTGGGTATTGATTTGAGACGTTCTCAGCCCTCTCCTGTCAGTACAGTGAGTGATGGCTGCACTATAGAAATAGTGGGGTCCTATAAATGTTTGGGAACTGTAAAGACAATAAACTGACATTAGAGAGCAGTACTGACGTGGTGTGCCAGAAAAGCCAGCAGAGTCTCTTTTGTCTCAAGAAACTCTCTAGAGCCCAGGTTGACAGAACCGCGATGACGATGATTTATCGATCTTTTGAGTCTGAGCTCGCTTTCTGCTTTAGCTGATGGTATCGATCCCTCAAGGTAAAACAAGCAAAAAGAAAGTACTCAGTAAGGCGGTTAATGTCTGCAGGAAAATAACTGCCCCCGCACGCAAGTCTGCAGGATCTTTACAACACTTCCATAAGGACGCTGAATCCATCATGCCTGATGGTTCAAGTTTCAGTTTCTGCCATCCGGAACCCTCCTCGGACCTCCAGGAGCTAAGACCAGCAGATACAACCCCTCCAGATCCCAGACTCTAGGAGGAGAAGGTAGTTATTTGCATAATACTTTAACTTTATTGACTGACTGAGTATTTTACTGGTCCAGTGCTTAGCACTGTTGCCTCGTAGCAAGAAGGTCCTGGGTTCGAACCCCAGGCCGCCCCGGGTCCTTTCTGTGCGGAGTTTGCACGTCCTCCCTGTGTCTGTGTGGGTTTCCTCCCACCATCAAAAAGACATGCATGTTAGGATTAATACTCCTGCCTGTGCCCCTGAGCAAGGCATGGAAAGACGGGTACGGCACTGTGGCTGCACACTGCGTCTAATAGTGTGTGTGTGTGTGTGTGTGTGTGTGTGTGTGTGTGTGTGTGTGTGTGCAGAGGATGCGGGGGATGAATTTCGTTATATGTACACTACCGTTCAAAAGTTTGGGATCACCCAAACAATTTTGTGTTTTCCATGAAAAGTCACACTTATTCACCACCATATGTTGTGAAATGAATAGAAAATAGAGTCAAGACATTGACAAGGTTAGAAATAATGATTTGTATTTGAAATAAGATTTTTTTTACATCAAACTTTGCTTTCGTCAAAGAATCCTCCATTTGCAGCAATTACAGCATTGCAGACCTTTGGCATTGTAGCTGTTAATTTGTTGAGGTAATCTGGAGAAATTGCACCCCACGCTTCCAGAAGCAGCTCCCACAAGTTGGATTGGTGGGATGGGCACTTCTTTGAGCAGATTGAGTTTCTGGAGCATCACATTTGTGGGGTCAATTAAACGCTCAAAATGGCCAGAAAAAGAGAACTTTCATCTGAAACTCGACAGTCTATTCTTGTTCTTAGAAATGAAGGCTATTCCATGCGAGAAATTGCTAAGAAATTTAAGATTTCCTACACCGGTGTGTACTACTCCCTTCAGAGGACAGCACAAACAGGCTCTAACCAGAGTAGAAAAAGAAATGGGAGGCCGCGTTGCACAACTGAGCAAGAAGATAAGTACATTAGAGTCTCTAGTTTGAGAAACAGACGCCTCACAGGTCCCCAACTGGCATCTTCATTAAATAGTACCTGTTAGAGCCTGTTTGTGCTGTCCTCTGAAGGGAGTAGTACACACCGGTGTAGGAAATCTTCAATTTCTTAGCAATTTCTCGTACATGATGATAAATCCCTGGTTGTTCTCTGTGTGGACTTTGCATGTTCTCCCCGTGTCTGCGTGGGTTTCCTCCCATCAAAAAGACATGCATGTTAGGGGTAATAGTCTTGTCTGTGCCCCTGAGCAAGGCAATGGAAAAAAAGAACTGGAGTTGGTCCCCGCGCGCTGCAGCTGCCCACTGCTCCTGTACGACAGGGTGGGGTACACGCAGAGGATGAACTTCCCTTAGGGGGTCAGTAGAGTATATCAAAAAATCTCTGTGAGACAGTCTAATGTTTTTTTTCCTCCCTTTTCCTCCCCAATTGTACCCGGCCAATTACCCCACTCGTCCCGGCCGCTGCTCCACCCCCTCTGCCGATCCGGGGAGGGCTGCAGACTACCACATGCCTCCTCCCATACATGTGGAGTGGCCAGCAGTTTTTTTCACCTGAGACTGAGGAGTTTCGCCAGGGGGACGTAGCGCGTGGGAGGATCACGCTATTCCCCCCAGTTCCCCCTCCCCCCCGAACAGGCGGCCCGACCGACCAGAGGAGGCGCTAGTGCAGCGACCGGGACACATACCCACATCCGGTCTCCCACCCGCAGACACGGGCAGCTGTGTCTGTAGGGACGCCCGACCGAGCCGGAGGCAACACGGGGATTCGAACCAGCGAGCCCCGTGTTGGTACACTGTATATTCTAAAAGTTAAGTTAACTTAAATAAATAAATAAATAAATAAATAAATAAAAAGAAGAAAAAAAAAGATTACACTTGGGGAAAGTAAGTAAATGACCTTACTTATGTCAAGTTCATTTCACATAACGACACAATTAAGTTAATTTACTTACTTTCCCCAAGTGTATTCAGTTTCCTTTTATTTATTTAAGTAAACTTAACTTTTACAATTCAGTGTAGGCGCCGCTACCCCACCCGGGCGCACAGTGTAATGGTTTTACCAGTGGTTTGCAAATATTGAACAAAATGCTGCGAAGAATTAAAAAGCCCTCCATGAACCGTACCACGTTAGGTTCACGTTAGGTTTCGAACGTGCGTGAATCAGTCTTCATGTGTCCCTGGTGCGATGACTGTTGTGTGTGTGTGTGTGTGTGTCTAAGCTTGTCTAAGCTTCTGTTTGACCTATGACCCCCTTTTCAACACTTCTGAGCATATTTTACCCATCGTGTCCTTTGACCTCATTTTCCATCCGCCTACAACGTCATCACATGCACGAGAGTACACACACACACACTGTAGAGAATTCAGGGGTGCAGCCGGGATGGGGGGCCCAGGGTCGGGCCCTTTAGTCGACTGGTTAACGTAGTCGCCCGTGACGCGGGGAACACGGGTTCGCGTCCCGAGCTCGGCGGGTCCCGGCTGCCTCCCTCAATTCGCCATCGAGCATTCCTGGAAGTGTGTTTCTAACCGGAAGTTCCCTTCTGAGTCTTACTGATAGAGTCTAAATGTGGTCACACTCTCCAGTGTGACTTTTGGGAGACTCGGGGGTGAGGCTGGCGGGGTTTTAACTCGCTCTCTGCCCTCTCTCTACTCTCTAAATGGCAACTCTGAGTGAATTTGCCCCGGCTGCTTCCAGACACCCCATCGTAAAGCTGTTTTGGGGAGGTGGAGAATCAGACAAGCCCTTAATTGAAAGTTTTATGTCCGTCCTTATCATTTCCACCGAGTGTGTGTGTGTGTGTGTGTGTGTGTGTGTGTGTGTGTGTGTGTGTGTGTGTGTTCATCTCAGAGAGGCAGATGGGCCCTGACAACTCAGAAGTGTGTTCATTCCAACTCCTGCCACATCTGTGCTTTCGTTTTCTCCCACTTACCGCCCCCCCCCCACACACACACACAGACAGACACACACACTCACACCGAGTACAGTGCAGAGCTTGTCCACTTATTTTCCAAGTAAGACATTTAGGTGTGGACATTATCTGCAGTGAGCACATGGTCAGTAGCCCGGCTACCTTTAGGGGCATGAGAGGAGACAGACAACACTGACAGACTAACTTATACACACGTGCTTTACACACTAGAGCAACGTTTCGGACTTTCAAAATTTAATAACCTCGTGGGGAAAAAAAGATAAAAATCTGCCGCTCCATGAATTCTCCTAAAATGGCATATATTTGCATTAAAATGAGTTTTAGATCAATAGCACAAAAAAGTTATGATTGGATCTACCTAAAACGACCATGAGCGGTCATAATGACCGCTCGTAATTTGCGCGTCATGGCGCGCGTCATGTCACTATTTATGACGTGTGTCGCTGGCGTCATTTCCTTCGTGAAGTTCGTGGCTCTGTCCGAGAAACACATGTGCGTCCTCCAGTGCAGAGAAACAGTCTAAACTTGATTTGTGATTATTTCCAACATGTCTGGTTACAGACGCCGTTACAGACGCACCATGACTAGCAGCCTGATTTTTTTTCCGTACCCGTTTTCCGGGAACTCTGCCCTCTGATTGGCCAGCACTCATTGCGAGAGCGTTCACCCGGATTCCGGGAAGACTCGCCCCTACTCTATCTCTGATTGGCTAACCCTATCCCTAACCCCACCCTAACCCTAACCTTAACCAACCTAATCAACGGAGGCAACGAGTACTAGCCAATCAGAGGCAGAGTTCCCGGAAAACGGGTATGAAAAAAAATCACGCTGACTACCTGTATTTACAGGCGTTGGACGGCGGCCATTTTAAATTGTTTGAAAAATAGTATTAAAGTTGTTAAAATGTTAATTTTGGTGTCAGTTAGTTTCATAACAGACATACTAACATATGTAATGCATTAATATCTCAGTTGGGAATTCATCTTGACGGAACATGGAGTTTAAAAACCGGCAGTCATTTTGACCGCCCATGGTCGTTTTTGGTATGGGTGAAATCCCGGTCGTTCTAGTGTTAAAGGAGAATACCTTTTACGTGTAGGGGTGTAGTGACCTATTTGCAGGTTAGATACTCACCATGCGGGCCAGAGATGGTCCCTTTAAGACAGTGGGCGGGAGTTAGCAAGGGGTATTGTGGGTAGACACGAGGCTGAGGTTTTTAGCAGAATGAACTGCTGACTTAGAGTTGGTTGGAGGAAATAAACGACCCCACGGCTGTGTGGTCAAAACAAGGAGTCTCGTCTCTTTACTTACATCCTCCACATTGGTGACCCCGATGTGATCTGGGCGTCAGATACAGCACCGCTCTTCTCAAACACAACTGAGTAGCACTTGGCCAGACCCTGCTGGGGCTGCCCTAAGGCCTCTTCGTGCCAGTTAACCCTGAGCCTTCAGACTCTACCTCCTCCACGGAGAACCCGGCTAACACGTCCTCGGTGGAGGAGGTAGAGTCTGAAGACTCAGGGGAAGCCTGAAACATTGACATGAACCCAAATAGCCATCAAAACCCCCATGACACCTGCAGAGTCGGAGAGGCGGTTCGGTACACTTAAGAGGACCAAACCATTCCTCCGAAGTGCTGTGGGACAGGAGAGGCTGGACCCCCTGGCTGTGATGTCTACTGAGCGGGACTTGATCCCCAAATCCCCGGACTTCAGTGACATGGTGGTGAACCTGTTTGCATCCCATAGAGGTCGTCGATGTGAGCGTCTCTTCCAATAAGGTAGGCCCGAGCATACAGACCGCTTGAAAGACCATCAGACACGGTTAGCTTTCCTGTCTCCATATTGCTGGTCTCTCTTCTATAATGACCGTTATTTTTGCTGCGCTTACCAAACCGTTTGAGATTCGGGACATGTTTGACACAGTGTGTTGCAAAACACTTGTGATAAAAACAGTTGCAGTGTTTATCGGCAGTCGTTTCAGTTGGGACACGTTTTGTTGTGCATCCTTCGGCGAACTCTTTTCTGATACTGTAGGCTACATGATTCTGCATTCTGTGCTATCATGCAGCATCTCATTCCATCATTCTCGCACATATTGTTCTTGTTAAAAATGGCACGTGCTAATGTGTACAGAGAAAAATAGTCAAATGATGTGTGTGTGTGTATATATGTGTGTATATATATATGTGTGTGTGTGTGTGTTTTGGCATCAGGCCATTATTAGACTTCTCTATAGTGTTGTTCTAGAGAGCACTTGCAATAACAAGGTATCTAGTGTCATTGCTCTAACTTGGTGTCTCAGATGTTGTGTTGCTGTTGCTGTGGTGTGAACTATAGATGGGTATGCTATATTTGTTGGCCCACCCACCCCAAGTCTTATTTAAGTTACTGAAAAGCTGCGGGACTGCCCCTCGCCCCATTTATTTGGGCGTTGCCGTGACGTGTGTGAAAAGGTGCAAGACGGAAGTACTCCAGAATGTGGGTGCATGTGCGAATACTGAACGTAACTAGCGGTCCCTGAAAGGCTGTCCCAGTAACTTACCAGGAACTATGTGGGAAAAGCACTTAGGTCAACCCTGGATGTAGAGGGCATTTACAGAGGAAAGCCTGGTAGGGCAGATAAAGGCTGAAGAGGAGATAAGAAAAGATGAGATTTTACTAGTTCCCAGGAACATAATTGTCTCAGACATTGAAGTACGTCTGTTCACGTAAAACAGACTGTGAGAAAGTACTGAGTACTAGCAGATACAGCACATACAGATGTATGACCTATTTGAAAAACACCTCTATAAAAGGTGAGTAACTGTCCTGCCTCTTCATTCACATTTTCTCACCATATTTCTCCTTCAAGCTTGCCGATGATTGGATATATTTAGCCCAACCGAGGCTAGTTCTGAAATTATATATCTTAGCTGAAAGCAAACAAACAGGATTTTGTATCACAGTGTTGTAAGTAAATCCTCAAAATGCCCTTGTGTGTGTTTTTGTTTGTTGCCGAGGGCGAATCCAGTGAAGGCAGATAGCGGGGGTTTAGCACCTCCTGTTCCTAGGAACCAAGAAGCAGGAATATTTATTAGTCATTTCATTCCATGCACCGACGCACATGAAATGAAATGAAATATAATTTCCCCAGCCCACAGCAGTGCAACACAGACAAGAACACACATCCAAACTACGAGAACACACATATCCAAACTACACAACGCATATATCCAACATATATATATTAAAAAAAAATCTTTGTCCAGGAGAGCGAATGCCAGCCAGGATGACTGTCGGAGCTGCCTTTCAGCGTGGGCTAGAAGTTAGCTTAGCCTGCCCCGCTTCTGCGTCCTGTCAGACCGTCCTCGGTGTTTCCTCCAGGCAGGGCCGTGGTCCCTGGGCCCACTGGACGCTGTGGACCGGGCTCCTTCAGCTGATCCAACGCCAGAACTCTCAGCCAGACACCTTCGACACACCTCCCTGCCCCTCCACACGACGACACTAAAAACGCAGTCAAGGCTAGACGAGGCTGCCGCCAGACCGCCCTCGGGGTCATCAGAACTGCCGGTCTGCATTGGCTAGCAGTTAGCTTAGCCTGCCCCGCTTCCGCGTTCTGTCACACTGTTCTGGTTGCCAGATAGATCAAAAACTCATTCATCATCATCAGCCACTTCTCCGGGGTCGGGTCACGGTGGCAGCAAGCTAAGTAGGGCACTCCAGATGTCTCTCTCTCCAGCAACGCCCTCCAGCTCCTCATGCGGACCCCAAGGTGTTCCCAGGCCAGATTGGACATGAAGGCCCTCCAGTGAGTTCTGGGTCTACCCCGGGGTCCCCCCCCAGTTGGAAGTGCCCGGTAAACCTCCAAAGGAAGGCGCCCAGGAGGCATCCTAATCAGATGCCCGAACCACCTCAACTGGCTCCTTTTGACGCGAAGGAGCAGTGGCTGTACTCCGATCTCCCGCCTGATGTCCGAGCTCCTCACCCTATCTCTAAGGCAGAGCCCAGACACCCTACGGAGGAAACTCATTTCAACCTCTTGTATCCATGATCCCGCCCGTTCAGTTACCCCCCAAAGCTCATGGCCATAGGTGAGGGTTGGGACGAAGATTGACTGGTAAATTGAGAGCTTTGCCCGCATTACTGCTGATGCTGCACCAATCCACCTGTCAATCTCCCGCTCCATCCTACCCTCACTCGTGAACAAGACCCCGAGATATTTGAACTCCTTCATCTGTGGCAACAACTCATCCCCAACCCGGAGGGAGCAATCCACCATTTTCCGGTAGGGAACCATGGCCTCAGACTTGGAGGTGCTGACTCTCATCCCAGCCGTTTGGCACTCAGCTTGAACCGCCCCAGTGCGAGCTGGAGGTCGCGTTCTGATGAAGCCAACAAAACCACATCATCTATGAAGAGCAGAGATGCAACGCGGGTTCCCAAAACGGACACACTCCTCTCGCCTTGGCCGCGCCTTGAGATCCAAAACTCGAATAACTCAAAATGCTCGTAGGGCTTGAATCATTTCATCCAGATGTTTTGTTTTAAATCTACTGATTCTACACAAGGAATCACACGTCCTTCCACTGACAACACACCTGAAGTGGCATCTGTGATCACCAAGCTTTGCATTTTTGCAGACTTGAGAAAAACTTTGTCTTCTCTTTAGTGTGTGTGTGTGTGTGTGTGTGTGTGTGTGTGTGTGTGTGTGTGTGTGTGTGTGTGTGTGTGTGTGTGTGTGTGTGTCTGCTGTCAGAAGGATCTCTTACGCTCTGCTAATGTTACACCTGTCCTTGAGATTCTAATACAAATGACAGCTAGCTCCATTTCCCACATCGGACAGCTGGAGAGGCCTTTCAGAACTGCTCCCAACAACCTTTTACTTTCAATTGTACACACTCTCTCTCTCTCTCTCTCTCTCTCTCTCTCTCTCTCTCTCTCTCTCTCTCTCTCTCTCTCTCTCTCTCTCTCTCTCTCCCCTCTCTCTCTCTCTCCCTCTCTCTCTCTCTCTCTCTCTCTCTCTCTCTCTCTCTCTCTCTCTCTCTCTCTCTCTCTCTCTCTCTCTCTCTCTCTCACACACACACACAACACACACACACACACACACACACACGTGAGTGCATGTTGCATGTCAGACAGTAATGGAGAACAACACAGACACATTAAATCTTTGCACCTCTCTCCCTCTGCAGGCTCTCCCTCTCCAGACTCTCCCTCTCCAGGCTCTCCCTCTGCAGGCTCTCCCTCTCCAGACTCTCCCTCCCCAGGCTCTCCCTCTGCAGGCTCTCCCTCTCCAGGCTCTCCCTCCCCAGGCTCTCCCTCTCCAGGTTCTCCCTCTCCAGGCTCTCCCTCTGCAGGCTCTCCCTCTGCAGGCTCTCCCTCTCCAGACTCTCCCTCTGCAGGCTCTCCCTCTCCAGACTCTCCCTCTGCAGGCTCTCCCTCCCCAGTCTCTCCCTGTGCAGGCTCTCCCTCTCCAGGCTCTCCCTCTGCAGGCTCTCCCTCTCCAGGCTCTCCCTCTCCAGACTCTCCCTCTCCAGGCTCTCCCTCTCCAGGCTCTCCCTCTGCAGGCTCTCCCTCTCCAGGCTCTCCCTCTGCAGACTCTCCCTCTCCAGACTCTCCCTCTCCAGACTCTCCCTCTGCAGGCTCTCCCTCTGCAGGCTCTCCCTCTCCAGGCTCTCCCTCTGCAGGCTCTCCCTCTCCAGACTCTCCCTCTCCAGGCTCTCCCTCTGCAGGCTCTCCCTCTCCAGGCTCTCCCTCTGCAGACTCTCCCTCTCCAGACTCTCCCTCTGCAGGCTCTCCCTCTGCAGGCTCTCCCTCTCCAGACTCTCCCTCTGCAGGCTCTCCCTCTCCAGACTCTCCCTCTGCAGGCTCTCCCTCCCCAGTCTCTCCCTGTGCAGGCTCTCCCTCTCCAGGCTCTCCCTCTGCAGGCTCTCCCTCTCCAGGCTCTCCCTCTGCAGACTCTCCCTCTCCAGACTCTCCCTCTCCAGACTCTCCCTCTCCAGGCTCTCCCTCTGCAGACTCTCCCTCTCCAGGCTCTCCCTCTGCAGGCTCTCCCTCTCCAGACTCTCCCTCTCCAGGCTCTCCCTCTGCAGGCTCTCCCTCTCCAGGCTCTCCCTCTGCAGACTCTCCCTCTCCAGACTCTCCCTCTGCAGGCTCTCCCTCTGCAGACTCTCCCTCTCCAGGCTCTCCCTCTGCAGAGTCTCCCTCTCCAGACTCTCCCTCTCCAGGCTCTCCCTCTCCAGGCTCTCCCGCTGCAGGCTCTCCCTCTCCAGGCTCTCCCTCTGCAGACTCTCCCTCTGCAGGCTCTCCCTCTCCAGGCTCTCCCTCTGCAGACTCTCCCTCTCCAGGCTCGCGGCTGCCAGCTGGCATCACCTCCACACAGGCAGGCAGTGACCTTGACTTGATGTATTTACCTCTTTCCCTCCATCCCCGTCCAGCTGCGGCTCTTAAACTGTTTCTCTTTTTCCTCTTTCACTCTTCCTGCGTTTTTCTCTCTAATTAATCAATCAATTAATTAATTAATCGATATATTGATTGATTGATTGACTGACTGACTGACTGTCCCGGTCCAGACAAAAAGCTCAAAACTTTATGTAAAGCCTGACGGATAGTCCTGATCTCACCCTGCAAAATGTGTTTGTGTGTTTATGTGTTTATGTGTGCATGGGGTTGTGCGTGTTTGTGTGTGTGTTGGGGGAACACGTGTGTGTGTGTGTGTGTGTGTGTCTGTGCTCACATGAGCGACTCTTAACTGTGTGTGACAGGGCCATTTATCCTGGTCTGTAATTGGACATCATCAAGGCAGTGGCAGCCAGAGTTTTGTGAGTGTGTGTGTGTGTGTGCGTGTGTGTGTGTTTGTGTGTTTTGAGTCTTTGCAACTGTGAGGTTTGTGGAAAAAATATAACGGATAAGTGTGAACAGCAGAGCAAGACGTGGAGCAATGGATGAGGAGAGGAGACAGTGTGAGAGGACAGAGGAGTAAAGGAGGGAAGAAGAGAAGACAGGTGTAGCAGAGAGACATGGACGGGGCAGGGCAGGTGTAGCAGAGAGACATGGACGGGGCAGGGCAGGTGTAGCAGAGAGACATGAACGGGGCAGGGCAGGTGTAGCAGAGAGACATGAACGGGGCAGGGCAGGTGTAGCAGAGAGACATGGATGGGGCAGGGCAGGTGTAGCAGAGAGACATGGATGGGGCAGGGCAGGTGTAGCAGAGAGACATGAACGGGGCAGGGCAGGTGTAGCAGAGAGACATGGACGGGGCAGGGCAGGTGTAGCAGAGAGACATGGATGGGGCAGGGCAGGTGTAGCAGAGAGAAACCCAGTGAGTGGAGTGAGAGAGGGTAGAGTGAGGCAGGAGATCGCACTGTGATGTTTAATGATAGAATCAAGGCGGTTTCACGCGAGGATTTTATTCCGTCTCTCTCCTCTAAACCCACTTTGATGCTGCTTTTTTCACTAACACACACACACACACACGCTATCATCATCATCATCATCATTGGTGGTCACTCGGGGTCAAGTATGACAGTCCTCCTTCTAGGTCCTTGTGGGTCTTCAGGTGGGTGTACAGGCCGATCCTGGAGCCGCATATTTTGGGGCAATGTGGGCAAGGGTGTGAAGAGGTGGTTGAGGATTGGGTTTGGGCCTTTCTGATATGTTGGTCCTTTCTGAGTCTGCGCTTGTTTTCAGCAGTATGGTGGAGGTCATGGCTGTGGTGCCCAGCACCCTCACGGACAGCCAGCCTCCAGGCCTCCCTGTTTTTATTGCTTGTTCCCAGGTGTTAAGGTCGATGCCAAACCTTTTGATGTGGGCCTTGATGTTATCGTTATATCGCTTCTTTTGTCCATCCTATCACAAGCTGAGAGTAAAGGACTTGTTTCGGGAGGCAAGAGTCAGACATGTGGAGGACATAGCCAGTCCATCTCAGCTGATGTTGTGCGATGGTGGCAGTTATAGTAGGCACATTGGCCTCCTTGAGGACGCTGAAGTTGGTGCGCTTGTCCTCCCGGCTGATCTTAAGGATCTTCCTGAGGCATCACTGTTGGTATGCCTCGAGTGCCTTCAGGTGCCTGCTATATGTGGTCCAGGTTTCTGACCAATACAGTAGGGTGGGCAGCACTGCCGCTTTGTGCACCAGAATTTTGGTTCTGGCCTGAAGGTTGTGGTTTTCAAATCTTTTTTTCTCCGTCTTGAGAAGGCCCGGTTGGCACAACTGAGATGATGGTGTATTTCAATGTCAATGTTGGCTTTGGAGGCGAGAAGGCTGCTAAGATATGGGAACTGTTCCATGTTTTTGAGTCTGGTGTTGTCTACAGAGATGAATGGGGGCAGAGGAGGCATATTTATGTTGGGTGGGGGTTGGTAGAGGATATGGGTCTTTTCATGTTATTGGCCAGGCCAAGTTGCTTGCATGCCTTTGCAAAGGCATCCAGTATGCTCTGTAGTTCCTCTTCTATGAGGGAAAATAAGGCGTTGTTATCGGCGTATTGCAGCTCAACGATGGATGTGGTGGTGGCTTTACTTTTAGCCCTGAATCTGTTGATGGTCAGAAGATTGCCAATTTATGCCTCTCCACAGGTTGTAATTTTGTCCCACTTTATCACTGAAATCTCCAAGCAGGATTAGGTTATCATCCTTAGGAACTTTGGTGAGAACATTATCCTGGTCGGCACAGAAGGTCTCCTTAGACCTGAGTAAGAGAAGGTCTCTTACTCAGGTCACATTGTCATCAGGTCTTCATGGATGCCGAGAGAAAGCTCAGCAAGTTGGCAAATGAGGCTGTTTTTAATAGCAAAGTCAACACCATGGATCCTCAGCTCCTCAGCTGCCTTTCCTCTCTAGAACAAAGTGTAACCACCCTTCTCACCTTTCAGCTGCCCTTGGCCGGTCAGTCGGGTTTCAGAGAGTGCAGCATATCAATCCAGAATCTTCTCAGCTCTCGGGTGATGATAGCAGTACGCCGTTCAGATTGATTGCTGGATTGATTGTCCATGAGGGTTCATATGTTCCAGGCTCCAAAATACTATATGAGTTTCTGTTTCTGACCACATGGTGTTGATCCCTCTGGATGCGGTGACCCAGACAGGAGGCACGAGGCAGACTATGTGTACGGCATCTTTCCTAGCCCCCTCCTCAGCTGGGGTGAGCAGAGCGGATCCTAAATAGGGCTGCTCAGTTGTGGGTGCAGCAGCCGAGAAGCCCCCCTGCCTTAGTCCTAGGGTTTAGCGACTGTTCATACACCCACCGCCTGTGTGCCAGGTTGTGGCTATGGGCTGACAGACTTCACTGTCCTGCCCCCGTCACTTCTTCCTGACTGCCACAGGGCTTTGACCCTGAATGCTTATGGGTTGATTCCCTTGCCGGAGGGTGCCTGCAGGTGGCAGCTTTTTACGTGGAGTGGCTGATGCGCCTGCAGCCACCACATGGTCCTTGCCAGGGGGTGGTCTGAGTCCAATGGCATTGAGAACCAATAACCCCCCCCCCCCGACACACACACACACTCTCCCTTCAATGTTACATTAGTGATGGGAAAATCACTGATAGTGACAGGGAAGTATTTTTTCCTCCCAAATAAGCCTCCTTCGGTCTGGAACTGAGCCAAGCTTCATCTAATAAGCTCTTATTTCATCATCTTGTGTGTCAAAAGGAAAGCACCTCAGTTGTTTTTCTCACAAAGATGAATCACACAGGGGTAGATATGACTTAAGAGGAGGGAGGGAGAGCAAGAGAAGCAGAGAAGGACTGGAGGGGGGAGATAAGAGGAAGAAAAATAGATAATAACGTGGTTAGAAATGGAGAACAAGTGTAAGAGTCATATTTGAGTATGACAGGCAGTCTATTAGAGAGAGAGAGAGAGAGAGAGAGAGAGAGAGAGAGAGAGAGAGAGAGAGAGAGAGAGAGAGAGAGAGAGAGAGAGAGAGAGAGAGAGAGAGAGAGAGAGAGAGAGAGACAAATGGAGCATGAAGAGGTCAGACACTCAGTAATTAAAAAGAGGTCTCAAGGGAAGCATCTGCTGTGTAATAGTCTAAAAGATGCCTGAGGGACACAACAGTCCCTTAAAACGTTTAGATACTGGCATGCATGGACACAAGTCAGTTAAGCATTTACACACACACACACACACACACACACACATACGCACACACACAATTCAGGTTGCAGCCGGGAATCGAACTTGGATGGCTCGGACCATGGGCAACTGCGCTAACCAGTAAACTAAAGGGTCCGACCCGTTAACCAAGGGCGAGTAAGTCTAAGCATATCCACCCCCTCACGCTTCTGGGTGCATGCGCTTCCGATGGCCTCACGGTCTCACCGTCCCACTTCTGACACCAGTGTAGCAAATTCAGGGGGCAGCCGGGAATCCGCCGCGGCTGGGACGCGAACCCGGGTCGCCCGCACTAACCAGTCAACTAAATGGCGCGTGTGTGTTGGAGATGCACAGGTTAGCTCTGGAGAAGCGTTTATCGGCATAAAGTCTGGTCCACAGTCTTCTCTAACGAGTTCAAGAGCTGCCTACTCTGACTGGAAAAGCTCTTTCTGAGGGATATTCACAACAACCCAACCACGTACCGTTGATTTGGCATGAGGTTTAGGGGCAGTCAGTTCTGAAACAGTCTTACCAGAAAAACCAGGGCCATGTGACGCTAATCTTCAAACACAGTAGCTCGGCGGTGCTAAAGTTGAGGTAGTGAGTGAATTTCACAAACTTCCTTAAATCCAGGGATTAACAGTTGGCCACAAACACTCATTGTTCTCACAGTTGCAAGAAGCTCTTCACTGTGGTTGCAGCTATGGTTTTGTTGGAAGAAGTTTGTTTCCAGTTGTACTAAAGAAGAAGAAGACTTTCTGCATTACTGTAGTCCACTGACTTCCGGTTTCTCCTGCAGCGGCCATACCAGTTTCCTGTTTGTTGGCGCGTGCTATTGACAATGGCATATTTTTTGCGATGCCTGGAAGATTGGCCATGGATAAATGTCAATGACATGCACACTACTGTTACGTCGAAAATTGTGAGGATGAGGATACTCATAGTTGTGTTCGTAACTTGGTATGTACAGCTTGAAACTCTTCACCCGTTTACTGGTAGGTACAGGTGAAAGTTTGTCGACAATTCTGGAGGATTCCACTCAGGGTCCGAAATTGACTTTTTGGCTTCCCGGCCAAGGGGACTGGTAGATGCAAAAATCTACCGGCCAAGCACTTTTTGTTGTTTACTGGGCAAAATAATCAGTAGCCTTTTTTTTGCGCCATACATACGTTTTCAGTACATATCAATGATAGAATAAGGTGTTGTGTTGAATAAAGGCTTTTAAAAATGTGACAAGAGCAGATCTGAAGCAAAAATATTTTCTGTAAAATCGGTCAGTGGTTAAAAGATGAAATATTACAAGTATGATTTCATGTTTTATTTGCAGTATTATTATAACTACTCGAGAGCTCCACATGCCTATCCCTAGTCCCAGACTACTTCCCACTCTACAGCATCCACTCTCTTTGCACCGTCCATGAAGTCTGGCCTCCTGCTCCTGACAGAGTCTTGGGGCCACAGCTCAACAGCACTGGTTGGGTCATACTCCCTGATCTCGGGAGATGACAGCTGCACCATCAGTACATCCGAGAGTGTGTCTGAGTTGAGGTTGGACCGCCAATCAGTTTTTTCTTAAATGTATTTCTGATTTTTCACTTTTTTGGCCAATTGATCCCTATTTTAGGTCAAACACCCACCCTCGTACTGCATGCGTTCACCAACTGCATCTCTCCAGCTGGCAGTCTCGAAGGAGACTGCCTCGCCATCCAGGCTGAACCACTGCGTTTTCCGACACACCCAGAGATGTGTTCATGTGACGAAAAAAAGCCGACTCCGCCCCCCTCTCGAAGACAGCGTTGCCAATTATTGCTGCTTCATCGACTCCGGCTATAGTTGGTTCTGACGAGACAGGGCGCGAACCCCGGTCCCCAGTGGGCAACTGCATCGACACAAAGCCGATGCTTAGACCGCTACACCACCGCGGACCCTGACCGCCAATCAGTTTTAACCTGTTTCATGGTGTTGAAGCTAGCACACGGCTAACGTTAGTGCAAGCTAGGTGTCACATACTAGTGCTAGCTGGCTAACGTTAGCTACAGCCAGCACTTTGTTTACGCTGTATAAGGATATTTTGAGATGACAACTAAATTCACTTACGCCCACATCCATTCGAAGGCCGAGAGTGGTCTGGCCTTCTTGCCAGTGGCATGCACAGTCCTAAATCTGTTCTGCATTCTCATGCTGGTCTACTCAAACATGCCTATTAGCGCCTTTACGGAGGATGTTGCGAGGACAGGCTCCGACTGAGCCTGAGAGGCCTTCATACAGGTGATGTGACATCTGGAGGTCTCATGTGCCCTGATGTTTCCTACCTTCATTATCTTGTTACCGATGACACATGAATTGCTACGGTTTCTGGCCTCCTGGCGACAGACGGAGCAACTCCTTATCACGGCCTGTGCGTTATACTCCAGCCAGCCTCTCGCACCTCCTTTATCGTCATACCTCCACTTTTCTCTAAACTTTCTTTGTTTCGGTTTGGTGGTGGTGGTGGCTTCTTCCTCCTCGTCGGGGCATGGTTGTCTTTTTGATGGTGGTTTTACGCCTTCTAAATGTCGCCACGTAACTGGTGTTGCTGGCTAACGTCAGTTAAAAGAATAGAGTAGGCCAGTACCGAGTTTGACGGTGCTGCTGTCGTTGTTCCTCTCGAGTGTGTGCGTGATGTTACCCGCCAGTAGCGTCTAGCAACATTCTAATGCACTTTGATTGGTTAATTTCTGTTATTGTTGTTGCTAAGGAGAGCGTGCGCGCGAGAGAGAGAGAGCACGAGACTGATGGGGGGGGGATTAAGTGGTTGGATTTCACTTCTTTTGTTACTCGCCATTTGGCGGGTAGCGAATTTACGAATCCTACTATGGCCACGCCAAGACCCGCCCTACTCTCTCTGTGATTGGCTAACCCTATCCCTATCCCTAACCCCACCTTAACCCTAACTAACCTAACCAACGGAGGCAACGAGTACTAGCCAATCAGAGGCATCGGGTCTTGGCGTGGCCATAGTAGGATTCGGGGTCTTGGCGTGGCCATAGTAGGATTTGTAAATTCGCTGGCGGGCAGGCTTCTGAGATTTACTCGCCAATCACAAAATCTACTCGCATTTGGTGGGTGGCGAGTTTTAATTTTGGACCCTGATTCCACTAGAGGGCGCACCAGAGAACTAAGGATATAAATAGACAAAACACGTCATCAGCACCACACTGTCCCTACACGGATTTAACGGTCTCTGGACTTTTTACGTTCTTGAGAAAAACATTTTTTTTCACATTTTGCAAACACAACACGTGTTTCCGAGGGAACGACTCTTCTTCAACGCAGTGTAACATAACACAAAGAACCAGAGCAGAGCCCCCGGACCCCCTCGCTGCAGGGGTCACACATTCAGGTTTTTACTTTCATTTGTCACCCATCTGTGTCAGCCAGCCTCTGGAGCAGCAGCGTTTTCTGCTTCAAGTTGGTTTGCCACCCACACAACCCACACAACAGTCGCTCGTTGTGGCCCACGATGGAGCCGCCACGTGGCCCATTTGTAGTCCCTGTTGCAGTAAAAGCCCAGCTGCTGGTTTTGAATAGGTTATGACTTTTTTTGAAATGCGTTTTTACAGATGCGCCCCCGCTTATTCTCTGCTCACATGCTAGACACTAAGCCGTTATGGAGAACAGCTACTGACACAGTGAAATAAGCTGTATGCTAAAACACAGACGCCACCTGCAGCCACTATGCACGGGTTAAAACCAAAGCTGCAAGGCAATTGATATAAGAATATTCCTGTCAACCTAGGAGGGTTTTTAAGATCGTAGGAGAAGTGTCCCTGTTGGTAGGAGAGAAAGGTCATGAGAAAAGGCCAAGTGCGGCGGCCTCGCCTGGCGTTGACGTTGTTTTTGGTGTCATCGTGTGGAGTGTGTGCCGAAGGTGTCTGGCCGGGACAGCTAGCGTCAGTGGCGGTTCTAGACCTTTTCAAATGGGGGGCCAGGCTGGGGCCACATGCGATTTTAGGGGTACCAAATATATTAAGCACAACGGTTACATACCACCACCACCCCTTTAGGTTTGGTTCTCCAAAGGCCACAGTTCGGGGTCCGTCACCTAAATGGTTCGACTATACAACATGATTTATTTTCTGGTTCCAGATTTATTATTTTTCTTCTACCTTTTGAAGATATTCGCCACAGTTAGGGGGGCCAGACGGGGTTCCAGGCTTAATATTATGAGGGCACTGCCCCTCCCCCCTTAGAACCACCACTGGCTAGCATTGGATTGGCTAGGGGAGCCTGGTCTGCTGCATCCGGTGGGCCCTGCCTCGAGCTGTGTCCGAGGAGGAAACACCGAGGGCGGTCTGACAGGACCTGGAAGCGGGGCAGGCTAAGCCAACTGCTAGTCCACGCAGACCGGCAGTTCCCACAGTCATCCTGGCTTTCGCTCTCTTGGACAGTGGTTTTGTGTGTGTGGATGTGTTGGATAAATGTGTTTTTGTCGTTGTGTTGCAGTGCTGTGGGCTGGGGGAACCGGTTTTCCTTTCGTTTCATGTGCACAGCAGATGCAGGGAATGACACGACAAACACATGTTTCCGATTCCTGATTAACCACAGTGTGTTAGTGAGGAGGTGTCGGTGTGCCACTCGGCACATGCAGCCGCCGTGTAGCTCCATCACTCCACTTCACCGGGCAGGTAGGGCGGATGCTCCAGGAACACAGTTGGAGAACAGATGGCGCTGGACCAAATAAAGCTCCCCTTTTTCTCAGAGTTATACATGAGATAGCCAGCAGCTCTTTAGACACCACGCACAGTGACACAGCTGAGAAGGGGGGAGTGAGGGGGGGAGAGAGAGAGAGAAATGAGAGAGCGAGAGAGACGGGGAGAAACGAACACGAGAGAAATAAAGGAGGGAGAGGGAGAAGGCGAGAAAAAGGAGACAGGCAACCAAGCAGATTGACATGAAGCCCTCTCTCTCCTTCTCGCTTCCCCCCCATCTCACGCCCCCCCCCCCGGCCCGTCAATGCTGCCAGCTCATGTCCTTGCCCTCTTGTGCTTACATCCTTACATCTTTCACCATGATGCCTCGTCTCTCCGAGAAGGCCTTTATCGGGATCCCCCTCTCCTCTCTTAGCTCAGCTGCCGCCCGTCAGACACCTGCCATGCGGCAGGTAACAAGCCTTCTAAGACTCACTCAGCAGCAAAGCATCGCCTCTCCACCCGGCGAGAGATGGGGAGGGGGGTGGGTGGGGTGATACGGAGAAGTAAATGCCCAACGGGGGCGGGAGGTGGTGGTGGTGGTGGTGGGGGGTTCCTTAACATTGCTGCACAGTGAAGAGCATCAAGTGTTATGGCAACGGGCGGAGCGGCAGATTATTCAAATTAAACAAGGAAGGACACCAGAATAAAGTGGACTGTGTATGGTGCGCTGTCCGTCTAGGTCAGGGGTGTCAGACTCCGGGCCTCGAGGGCCGCAGTGTCTGCAGGTATTTGCTGCAACCGTGCACTACACCACCTGATTTAACTAATTAGCTCACCTCCTGGATCAAGGAGGGAAAGGAACTAGTTTAATCAGGTGGTGCAGTGCACGGTTGCAGCAAATACCTGCAGACACTGCGGCCCTCGAGGCCCGGAGTCTGACACCCCTGGTCTAGGTTGTGGGACGTGTGTCTAAACTGTGCGATGACCAGCGGGTTGTGTGTCCGTATTTACTCTGACACGTGTGGCGCGGTATGTAAATGGCGTGTCGAATGTAGGAAATGCGCGTGCAGGGAAAGAGAAGTCCCGAGCGTGGTTCCCCAAGGTCCGTAATCCGCGAGAGAGAGCGAGTCCTTTAGAGGTCCAAATCCAAAAGCCGGGAGTTCCAAGTGAGAGGTTCGGGTCCGCGGGAGAGGGCAGAGCTCGAGGGGTGCTTGAGGAGACAGGGAAAACAGGATTAAACAGGGCACCAGAGGACACGAAGGAAAACTCGGGTTGAATGTTAGACTAGAAGGCGCGAGGAAACTAGGTAGGCTAGACGGCGCTACCGTGCGTGGCTGAGGCACGCTCTGGCCACCACACTGGGCTGGCTGGCTGGCTGGCTGGCTGGCTGGGGTCTGTGGTGGTGGGCTGCTCACTCGCAGGTGTGGTGGTCGTAGGTTGTCCACAGGTGCGTTGTTGGTGGTTTTGTCTACGCGACGCTCTATGAGCGCGCGCAGAAGTGCCTGGTGTTTCAGAGACAGGTGATGGAGATGTGCTTCGTGACCTCACGGTGGAGCCAGAGGGCCGAGCAGGGGGGGGCTGAACCGCAGCATCAAGGATATCAGTCCTTGATGTAGCAGTAGGCAAGTGTATTCCCACTTTAACAACTTCAGAAACTGGAAAAAGTACACAAAGTATACTCCTACTACGCATATGGCATGCGTATGTATACACATCATACACATCTATGTAGCGCATGTCTGCTTACATTTGTAAAGAATACAATTTTTAAGAATCCAGGTTCATCACATTACACTTGTCAAATAATCCTGTGATATTTCAGACCTTGTTTTGTAATAAATTGCTGGTAATCGTTTCAAGTTATCCTCAATTTAGGCAACAAAATTGCATATCATATAACAATATTTCAGTTGCATCCTAGTACAATACTACTTCACGACAAGAACCGATAATATATTATGTTCCATATATACACACACACACACACACAGGGGTGGAACACACACACAGGGGTGGAACACACACACACACACACACACACACACACACACACACACACACACATGTATATATGTATATATATATATATACATGTATATATATATATGTATATGTATGTATATGTATGTATGTATATACACACACACATATATATATATATATATGTATATGTATATATATATGTATACACATACATACAGTATATATATATATATATATATATACGTATACATACAGTATATATATATATATATATATATATATATATATATAACATAAAGAAATACGTGACTAAAAACATGTTTTGAAGTCGAAGTCGTCATTTAAAAATGACCATCTCAAATACACTCTGGGTATTAAAACCCACCATATGGTTTTATCTCATAGACACCGTTTTTAAGCAGGATTTGCCCTCGTTAGCAGATTATAGCGTGAATCCAGTTCACTCGGTGGTGTATGTGACCCTACATCTTCGGCCTGTCCTTTTGCATCTCAGCTTTGCTTCTGGGGTTATATCTGGTCTCCTGTGTCCCATTCCATAATTCAGGAATATTATTTAAAGCCATCGTAATAGGCTGGGATAGGCCCCAGCATCCCCGCCGCAACCCTGAGAGCAGGATAAGCGGTTCGGATAATGGATGGATGGATGGATTTTGCATATATTCATTTTCAGTGGCAGAACACACAGGTTTGTATTTCCTCCTTGCTTTGTATGCAGGGTTGTAATGGGTTCGTTGTATGTGTGCTTTTCTTTTGTGTGTGTGTGTGTGTGTGTGTGTGTGCGTGCGTGCGTGTGCGTGTGTGTGTGCTTCTGTTGTGTGTTTGTGCACTCGGTGTGTGTGTGTGTAACTCCATCTGTAGCGGAATCGGAGATGCATCCGGTAGCTAAAACAGCAGCTAATGGCAAAAGTAATGATTCTTCCAGATGGACCGGTCAAACTGTGGTGTTGAATTCTGCTTCCGGTGTGGGAAGATGGCGGCGTGAATTCACGTTTGCAGCGGCCTCACCAAGCACCGTCCATGCAGTGCCTTTGTCCACGTCTGCGTCTAAGTGTGTCTTGGTTTGATGGCTGGGGGAGCTGGTGCTGGATCGGCTGGGAGAGCTTGGTCTGCTGCGTCCTGTTGGCCCAGGGACCACGGCCCTGCTTGGAGCTGCGCCCAAAGAGGTAACATTGAGTGCGGTCTGGCAAGCGTGGCAGGCTAAGCTAACTGCTAGCCCATGCAGACCGGCAGTTCCGATGACACCAAGGGTAGTCTGGCGGCGGCCTCGCCTAGCCTTGACTGTGTTTTTAATGTTGTTGTGTGCAGTACGGGGAGGTGTGTTGAAGGTGTCTGCCTGGGAGAGCTGGCGTTGGATCTTCTGAAGGAGCTTGATCTGCTGCATCCTGTGGGCCCAAGGATCACGGCCCTGCCGGGAACTGCGCCCGAAGAGGAAACACCGAGGGCGGTCTGACAGGACTCGGAAGCGGGGCAGGCTAAGCTAACCGCTAGCCCGCGCAGACCGGCGGTTCCTACAGTCATCCTGGCTGGCGTTCGTTCTCCTGGACAGTGATTTTTTTTTTGTTTAGTTTAGATATATGTGTTAGTTGGGATATACACTCACCGGCCACTTTATTAGGCACACCCGCCCAACTGCTCGTTAACGCAAATTTCTTATCAGCCAATCACATGGCAGCAACTCAATGCATTTAGGCATGTAGACATGGTCAAGACGATCTGCTGCAGCTCAAACCGAGCATCAGAATGGGGAAGAAAGGTGATTTAAGTGACTTTGAACGTGGCATGGTTGTTGGTGCCAGACGGGCTGGTCTGAGTATTTCAGAAACTGCTGATCTACTGGGATTTTCACGCACAACCATATCTAGGGTTTACAGAGAATGGTCCGAAAAAGAGAAAATATCCAGTGAGAGGCAGTTCTGTGGGCGAAAATGCCTTGTTGATGCCAGAGGTCAGAGGAGAATGGCCAGACTGGTTCGAGCTGATAGAAAGGCAACAGTAACTCAAATAACCACTCATTACAACCGAGGTATGCAGAAGAGCATCTCTGAACGCACAACACGTCGAACCTTGAGGCAGATGGGCTACAGCAGCAGAAGACCACTCCGGGTGCCACTCCTGTCAGCTAAGAACAGGAAGCTGAGGCTACAATTCGCACAGGCTCACCAAAATTGGACAATAGAAGATTGGAAAAACGTTGCCTGGTCTGATGAGTCTCGATTTCTGCTGCAACATTCGGATGGTAGGGTCAGAATTTGGCGTCAACAACATGAAAGCATGGATCCATCCTGCCTTGTATCAACGGTTCAGGCTGGTGGTGGTGGTGTAATGGTGTGGGGGATATTTTCTTGGCACACTTTGGGCCCCTTAGTACCAATTGAGCATCGTGTCAACGCCACAGCCTACCAGAGTATTGTTGCTGACCATGTCCATCCCTTTATGACCACAGTGTTCCCATCTTCTGATGGCTACTTCCAGCAGGATAACGCGCCATGTCATAAAGCTCGAATCATCTCAGACTGGTTTCTTGAACATGACAATGAGTTCACTGTACTCAAATGGCCTCCACAGTCACCAGATCTCAATCCAATAGAGCACCTTTGGGAGGTGGTGGACCGGGAGATTCGCATCACGGATGTGCAGCCGACAAATCTGCAGCAACTGCGTGATGCTATCATGTCAATATGGACCAAACTCTCTGAGGAATGTTTCCAGTACCTTGTTGAATCTATGCCACGAAGGATTAAGGCAGTTCTGAAGGCAAAATGGGGTCCAACCCGGTACTAGCAAGGTGTACCTAATAAAGTGGCCAGTGAGTGTATGTGCTCTTATAGTTCTTGGACATGTGTTTGTGTCTTTGTGTTGCACTGCTGTGGGCTGGGAGAAACAATGTTTTGTTTCATTCATGCAAGTGCATGAAATGAAACGACAGTGTTTCTGATTCTGGTTCTTAAATATGGAGAGAATGAAGACTCTGGTGGCGACATTACGTAGGAGCTGAACTACTATGCCTACATTATTTAAGAACAATGTACATTGGTTTGAGCTTCACTATTGAAGCATGTAGTGGCGACTTGAAGCTTGCTTATGATTTACTTAGGAGGTCTGATGCTCGGACAGGCTGTGAGGTGACAGCAGTGAGTTGGAGGAACTCCTTCCTCAGCACAACCTGCTGGAAAAACAGGACATTTGCCATTGCTAACAAAAACAGCAGTAGCAACAGAGGGCAAGCCAGACAGGCAGTTTACAGCCTGTTAATAAAATGCAACAGGCAACCTGTATTAACAAATCATCTGCTGCATTGAACAAACAATCCTCTTTTCTGCCCTCTCTATAATACTGCAAATAAAAATCTTGCGCCGAGTCCAGTCGATGTGAAACACAAATGAAGTGTCAGCCATGCACTCCGACAATATTCATCTTCAACAGAGTAAAAAACTGAATTTAATAAGCGGCATAAATCAAACATTAGGCACTTTCAAATTGCTTCCAATATATTGAAAAATGCACAAGTCATATGTGTATGTGTGTGTGTGTGTGTGTGTGTGTGTGTGTGTGTGTGTGTGTGTGTGTGTGTGTGTGTGTGTGTGTTTGTGGGGGTATAGATGTACAGCAGAAACAGTAAGCAAGAAATATTCATAACAGTAGAATAATCGATAGAATACTGTAAGGACACCTGTTTACAGTAACATTAAAAACGGTGCATACAAAGACACATCAGCTGCATGCTTACATTGCTCAGATCACCAGAAACCCTGAACATCACAAGATCACCAGAAAACCCTGCACATCACAAGATCACCAGGAACCCAGCACATCACAAGATCACCAGGAACCCAGCACATCACAAGATCACCAGAAACCCAGCACATCACAAGATCACCAGAAACCCAGCACATCACAAGATCACCAGGAACCCAGCACATCACAAGATCTCTAGAAACCCAGCACATCACAAGATCACCAGGAACCCAGCACATCACAAGATCACCAGAAACCCAGCACATCGCAAGATCACCAGGAACCCAGCACATCATAAGATCACCAGGAACCCAGCACATCATAAGATCACCAGGAACCCAGCACATCACAAGATCTCTAGAAACCCAGCACATTACAAGATCACCAGAAACCCAGCACATCACAAGATCACCAGGAACCCAGCACATCATAAGATCACCAGGAACCCAGCACATCATAAGATCACCAGGAACCCAGCACATCACAAGATCACCAGGAACCCAGCACATCATAAGATCAGCAGGAACCCAGCACATCACAAGATCACCAGGAACCCAGCACATCATAAGATCACCAAAAACCCAGCACATCACAAGATCACCAGGAACCCAGCACATCAAAAGATCACCAGGAACCCAGCCCATCACAAGATCACCAGGAACCCTGCACATCACAAGATCACCAGAAACCCAGCACATCACAAGATCACCAGGAACCCAGCGCATCACAAGATCACCAGAAACCCAGCGCATCACAAGATCACCAGAAACCCTGCACATCACAAGATCACCAGGAACCCAGCACATCACAAGATCACCAGGAACCCAGCCCATCACAAGACCACCAGGAACCCAGCACATCACAAGATCCCCAGGAACCCAGCACATCACAAGATCACCAGGAACCCAGCACATCACAAGACCACCAGGAACCCAGCACATCACAAGATCACCAGGAACCCAGCACATCACAAGATCACCAGAAACCCAGCACATCACAAGATCACCAGAAACCCAGCACATCACAAGACCACCAGGAACCCAGCACATCACAAGACCACCAGAAACCCAGCACATCACAAGATCACCAGAAACCCAGCACATCACAAGATCACCAGAAACCCAGCACATCACAAGATCACCAGGAACCCAGCACATCACAAGATCACCAGAAACCCAGCACATCACAAGATCACCAGGAACCCAGCACATCACAAGACCACCAGGACCCCAGCACATCAAAAGACCACCAGAAACCCAGCACATCACAAGACCACCAGAAACCCAGCATATCACAAGATCACCAGAAACCCAGCACATCACAAGATCACCAGAAACCCAGCACATCAAAAGACCACCAGAAACCCAGCACATCACGAGATCACCAGGAACCCAGCACATCACAAGACAATAGTTAAAGCTAGACTGAGCAATTTGAGTACAGTAGTGACGTTTATTTGCTGTGCTATCTCATATATAAGTAATGACTGAGGATCAAATCACTTGAGACTACTACTACTACTACTACTACTACTACGACAACTACTACTACTACGACTGCTACTACTACTACTACTGCTGCTGCTCCGATTAGCGGGCACCGCAGTGGATCATCTGTTTCCATCTCTTCCTGTCCTCTGCATCTTCCTCTGTCACACCAGTCACCTGCATGTCCAACCTCACCACATCCATAAACCTCCTCTTTGGCCTTCCTCTTCTCCTCTTCCATGGCAGCTCCATATTCAGCATCCTTCTCCTAATATACCCAGCATCTCTCCTCCACACATGTCCAAGCCATCTCAGTCTTGCCTCTCTTGCTTTGTCTCCAAACCGTCCAACCTGAGCTGTCCCTCTAATATACTCGTTCCTAATCCTGTCCTTCTTCATCACTCCCAGTGAAAATCTTATCATCTTCACCTCTGCCACCTCCACCTCCACCTCCTGTCTTTTCGTCAGTGCCACACTCTCCAAACCATACAACATAGCTGGTCTCACAACCATCTTGTAAACCTTCCCTTTAACTCTTGCTGGTACCCTTCTGTCACAAACCACTCCTGACACTCTTCTCCACCCACTCTACCTTGCCTGCATCCTCGTCTTCACATCTCTTCTGCACTTCCCTTTACTCTGGACAGTTGACCCCAAGTATTTAAACTCATCCACCTTTGTCACCTTGCAATCCTTTGTCAGGATCCTTTGTCACCTGTGTCTTTACATCCTCCCCATTCTGCTGTTCTTCCCCTTGTTCATGCATATGTATTCTTTCTTGCTCCTACTGACTGACACTATTGCAAACAAGAAAGGGCCCAGAGCCGGTAATCCCACCTCCACCTTGAACCCATCTGTCATTCCAACCACACACCTCACCACTGTCACACTTCCCTCATACATATCCTGCACCACTCCTACATACTTCTGCGCCACTCCCAACTTCATTATACAATACCACACCTCCTCTCTCGGCACCCTGTAGTATGCTTTCTCTAAATCCACAAAGACACAATGTACCTCCTTCTGGCCTCCTCTATACTTCTCCATCAACATTCTCAAAGCAAACATCACATCTGTGCTGCTCTTTCATGGCATGAACCCATACTGCTGCTGCTGATCATCACCTCTCCTCTTAACCTAGCTTCTATTACTCTTTCCCATATCTTCATGCTGTGGCTGATCAACTTCATTCCTCTGTATTTGCTACAGTTCTGCACATCGCCCTTATTCTTGAAAATCGGTACCAGTATGCTTCTTCTCCACTCCTCAGGCATCCTCTCACTTTCCAGGATTGTGTTAAACAATCTAGTTAAAAACCCTACTGCCATCTCTCCTAAACATCTCCATGCCTCCACAGGTATGTCATCAGGACCAACCACCTTTCCGCTCTTCATCCTCTTCATAGCTGCCCTCACTTCCTCCTTGCTAATCCACTGCACTTCCTGATTCCCTATCCCTACATCATCCAACCTTCTCTCTCTGTCTTATTTCCTTCATTCATCAGCCCCTCAAAGTACTCCTTCCACCTTGTCAGCACACTCTCCTCACTTTTCAGCACATTTCCATCTCTATCCTTGATCACCCTAACCTGCTGCACATCCTTCCCAGCTCGGTCCCTCTGTCTAGCCAATCGGTACAAGTATTTTTCTTCTTCCTTAGTGTCTAACCTCTCATACAACTCACCATACACCATTTCCTTTGCCTTTGCCACCTTGCAGTCTCCAATCCCTTTTAGATTGCGCCTTCTACATAAGGTGTGCACCTTCCTCCACTTTTATACGTCACCCTGTCTTCCTCCCTCTTCTTGAAATATGTATTCACCACAGCCATTTCCATCCTTTTCACAAAATCCACCACCATCTGTCCTTCCACATTTATCTCCTTGACACCATACCTACCCATCACCTCCTCATCACCTCTGTTCCCTTCATCAACATGTCCACTGAAGTCCGCTCCAATCACCACTCTCTCCTCCTTGGTACCCTCTCCACCATGTCGTCCAACTCACTCCAGAATTCTTCTTTTTCGTCCATCTCACACCCAACTTGCAGGGCTTATGCGCTGATAACATTCAGCAGTACACCTTCGATTTCCAGCTTCATACTCGTCACTCTGTCTGAAACTCTCTTCACCTCCAGCACGCTCTTGACATACTCTTCCTTCAGAATTACCCCTACCCCAGTACTCCTCCCATTCACACCATGGTAGAAGAGTTTGAACCCACCTCCGATGCTCCTGGCCTTGCTCCCCTTCCACCTGGTCTCTTGCACACACAGTATGCCTACCTTTCTTCTTTCCAGCATGTCAGCCAGCTCTCTCCCTTTACCAGTCATAGTGCCAACATTCAAAGTTCCGACTCTCACCTCCAAACTCCCACCCTTCCTCCTTTTCCACTGCCTCTGGACTTGCCTTCCCCCTCTCCTTCTCCTTCACCTAACAGTAGCGTAGTTTCCACCGGCACCCTTCTGATTAACAGTACTGGTGGCGGTCGTTGGTAACCCGGGCCTCGACCGATCCGGTATGGAAATCTGATTTATGAGCTGCATATTTGATTTGGCAAAGGTTTTACGCCAGATGCCCTCCCTGACGCACCCTCCCCATTTATCCGGGCTTGGGACCGGCACTCAGAATGCACTGGCTTGTGCGTCCTCGGTGGCTGGGTTACAGACAGTGTAGCAGTAAAACTACTTGGTGTATCAAGTTGTCAAGTGGGTTGCAATTTGTTCTGTATAACTCAAGAAAACTTAATTATCTTTAAAAACTGCATATCGCTTAATTATTTGGTATAACATGCATACTTTTCCTTTCATCATACTTTTGCCACACCCAGACCGGCAGTTCCTGGAAATGGCGAGTTTAGTAACGAGAGTAAATCCTGAAACGTGTGGCACTGATATTGGCAAACCTTCTACTGCACACATTCTGGTTATCGGTGAAAGAAGATATTACGTCCTATTTTTTGGAGGTTTAGGGCTATCTAGTTATTATTCATACTCTAAACTTTATATTTTGACCCCCCCACCCAGATTTTATTTATTTATTTATTTATTTATTTGCCACGGGGCAGCAATGCACAGTAAGGGTAGCATGATCCTCCCACGCGCTTACGTCCCCTTGGTGAAACTCCTCACTGTCAGGCGAAAAGAAGCGGCTGGCAACTCCACGTGTATCGGAGGAGGCATGCGGTCGTCTGCAACCCTCCCCTGAATCAGCAGAGGGGGTGGAGCAGCGACCAGGGCAGCTAAGAGGAGTAGTGTAACTGGCCAGGTACAATTGGGGGGAAACATGTTGAGGAAAAAAAATCCAAAAAAAACAAGAAGAACGTTCCACGTCTGCAACCTGTCCGTACCATGTCGCCATCATGCAGCCTTGTGTAGTACAAACTACCTGAAGGAGCGATTAGACTATTTCTATACAGAAAGCTGAAGTTACTGTACTGCTCCATCCTGCAGTGGCTGTGAAAAACAGTTGTAACTATGGCGACGGTCTATTTCCAGAAATGAATGGCGGCTGTCTTTGCAGATTTAGAGAGAGGGTTTTGAGGTGCCTTGACAGCCGCACTTACCGGATGTGCCAGTTTATACATCAAGTAGTCACGAACTGTCGGTGATGGATGCCGGCGGCATTGGGTGCTGTTGTTTCTCTTTATTAATGTCATACTTGTAAGCGGTGTACTCTCTGAGGACCGCGACACTTGGCTCCCCCCTGTCACGGCGGTGCAGCGACGGAGGACCCGAATGCAGATGCAGAGGCAGTTGAAAGTGGCAACACTAGAAAACCCAAGGTAGACACAGAAGACAACACAAAAACATGGGTAACATACAGAAACACGAGGAACGTTCTGGCAACAAACAAACCGAAAGCAGAAGTTAGTACTGAGAAACGTACCCGGGGGATGAACACCAGCTCGAGATGAGTGGGGTGCTTGGGAAGGACTGGACAGGACAGGAATCAGGGCTGGGGTAGTGTTGCCAGAGATGGGGTTTACACAAGATGCAGGAGCCAGGGGTGGAGTGGCCAGTACAGTATCCCCCTCCCATGGACCCCACCTAGCATCCTGGCCCGGCCTCGGGGAATTCCAGAATGTGTGGGGGGGGGGGTGGTGGTGGTGGTGGCGCACAGCGGTAGCGGGTTGGCAGTTGAGAAGTGGCTATTATCAACCCGGGACGACCCCCGAGGTTGGACTACCCCGGGGCTTGAACCCAGGGCCTTGTAGCTGTGATTCGACTGCGCTAACCACTGCGCCGGCTGAGGGGATTTCTATCCAAACTGAAAGCGAGGACTTGCGGATTTTGAATGCTTTTGATAAGTTTTCCAAGAGTGAATCACAGTTAAAGAAAGCCCCGCAGTAAGTGTGCCTTTGGTCCTGACACCCTTCACCCTTGTATCTAAATTATTTGTATCCCAAAAAAACAGCAGCAAAGATCCGGTTCGTATCAAATATTTCCTGTCAAACCACTTCCATCTGTGTCCCGGTCCACAGCAGGGACCCAGCGTGGCGCTGATTCAGCGGCGCCGTCGGGGCCTCCGTTAGAGGGGATGTATATATAAGTGATCAGAAACCGTGGTACATGTTTGATGTGGTTAAACGTGAGAATGAGGTGCCATCCGGTAGCTGTTTCTAAGAACAAGAACACAAACAAGAACACAGAAATAAGGCTTGCTCTTGGATTGGTGCCCCTCGTTCTTGTCTTCGGGTGCACCGGGGGCTTTTATCAGGGTGACATGTCTGCCTCTTCTGCTTTTGTCTGCTTAATGTGATAGTAACTGATATGTAGTGTGTTTGTTTTTGGTTTTTTTTTGGGGGGGGGGTCGTCCATTTTACGAGCTCCGTGTGACTCCTGATATCGTGAGCCTGGCTCCTGGCTGCTGAGTCAGTTATGGCTTACACACTGGCAGCCCTCAGTACTGGTCCACATCGCTGGGGGGGGGGGGGGGGGCGGGTCTCTCCAGGTGAGAGGATTTATTCAGTGGTGATATTGTGTTTCTAGTCTGCCGTGACAAATACGGTGCCCCCTTCCTTTAATATTCCAATTCCCACCTCCCCTCTTCCCATCTGAGAGAGAGTAAGGGAAAGAGAGAGGCAGAGAGAGGGAGGGAGAGATTTTGGATTTTTAGATTTTTAAAAAAGTAACTTTTATTTTAAGAAAATACCATCACATTCAAACCACAAGCAAATAAATAGATATTTAAAACTAAAAAGTAAATCGCATCAGTTCTCCAGAAAAAACAAGTGGGTCGTCTTTTACTGAGCACAACATGTCCCCATGAGTCCAGACAAGACAACACGTCCCCATGAGTCCAGACAAGACAACACGTCCCCATGAGTCCAGACAAGACAACATGTCCCCATGAGCCCAGACAAGACAACACGTCCCCATGACTCCAGACAAGACAACATGTCCCCATGAGCCCAGACAAGACAACACGTCCCCATGAGTCCAGACAAGACAACACGTCCCCATGAGTCCAGACAAGACAGCACGTCCCCATGAGCCCAGACAAGACAACACATCCCCATGACTCCAGACAAGACAACACGTCCCCATGAGTCCAGACAAGACAACACGTCCCCATGAGTCCAGACAAGACAACACGTCCCCATGAGCCCAGACAAGACAACACATCCCCATGACTCCAGACAAGACAACACGTCCCCATGAGTCCAGACAAGACAACACGTCCCCATGAGTCCAGACAAGACAACACGTCCCCATGAGCCCAGACAAGACAACACGTCCCCATGAGTCCAGACAAGACAACACGTCCCCATGAGCCCAGACAAGACAACACGTCCCCATGAGTCCAGACAAGACAACACGTCCCCATGAGTCCAGACAAGACAACACGTCCCCATGAGTCCAGACAAGACAACATGTCCCCATGAGCCCAGACAAGACAACACGTCCCCATGAGTCTAGACAAGGCAACACGTCCCCATGAGTCCAGACAAGACAACACGTCCCCATGAGTCCAGACAAGACAACACGTCCCCATGAGTCCAGACAAGACAACACGTCCCCATGAGCCCAGACAAGACAACACGTCCCCATGAGTCCAGACAAGACAACACGTCCCCATGAGTCCAGACAAGACAACACGTCCCCATGAGTCCAGACAAGACAACACATCCCCATGAGTCCAGACAAGACAACACGTCCCCATGAGCCCAGACAAGACAACACGTCCCCATGAGCCCAGACAAGACAACACGTCCCCATGAGCCCAGACAAGACAACACATCCCCATGACTCCAGACAAGACAACACGTCCCCATGAGTCCAGACAAGACAACACGTCCCCATGAGTCCAGACAAGACAACACGTCCCCATGAGTCCAGACAAGACAACACATCCCCATGAGTCCAGACAAGACAACACGTCCCCATGAGCCCAGACAAGACAACACGTCCCCATGAGCCCAGACAAGACAACACGTCCCCATGAGCCCAGACAAGACAACACATCCCCATGACTCCAGACAAGACAACACGTCCCCATGAGTCCAGACAAGACAACACATCCCCATGAGCCCAGACAAGACAACACGTCCCCATGAGTCCAGACAAGACAACACGTCCCCATGAGTCCAGACAAGACAACACGTCCCCATGAGTCCAGACAAGACAACACATCCCCATGAGTCCAGACAAGACAACACGTCCCCATGAGCCCAGACAAAACAACACGTCCCCATGAGCCCAGACAAGACAACACGTCCCCATGAGCCCAGACAAGACAACACGTCCCCATGAGCCCAGACAAGACAACACGTCCCCATGACTCCAGACAAGACAACACGTCCCCATGAGCCCAGACAAGACAACACGTCCCCATGAGTCCAGACAAGACAACACGTCCCCATGAGTCCAGACAAGACAACACATCCCCATGAGCCCAGACAAGACAACACGTCCCCATGAGTCCAGACAAGACAACACGTCCCCATGAGTCCAGACAAGACAACACGTCCCCATGAGTCCAGACAAGACAACACATCCCCATGAGTCCAGACAAGACAACACGTCCCCATGAGCCCAGACAAGACAACACGTCCCCATGAGCCCAGACAAGACAACACGTCCCCATGAGTCCAGACAAGACAACACATCCCCATGACTCCAGACAAGACAACACGTCCCCATGAGCCCAGACAAGACAACACGGCTCCATGAGTCCAGACAAGACAACACGTCCCCATGACTCCAGACAAGACAACACGTCCCCATGAGCCCAGACAAGACAACACGTCCCCATGAGCCCAGACAAGACAACACGTCCCCATGAGTCCAGACAAGACAACACGTCCCCATGACTCCAGACAAGACAACACGTCCCCATGAGTCCAGACAAGACAACACGTCCCCATGAGTCCAGACAAGACAACACGTCCCCATGAGTCCAGACAAGACAACACGTCCCCATGACTCCAGACAAGACAACACGTCCCCATGAGTCCAGACAAGACAACACGTCCCCATGACTCCAGACAAGACAACACGTCCCCATGAGCCCAGACAAGACAACACGTCCCCATGAGTCCAGACAAGACAACACATCCCCATGAGCCCAGACAAGACAACACGTCCCCATGAGTCCAGACAAGACAACACGTCCCCATGAGTCCAGACAAGACAACACGTCCCCATGAGTCCAGACAAGACAACACATCCCCATGAGTCCAGACAAGACAACACGTCCCCATGAGCCCAGACAAAACAACACGTCCCCATGAGCCCAGACAAGACAACACGTCCCCATGAGCCCAGACAAGACAACACGTCCCCATGAGCCCAGACAAGACAACACGTCCCCATGACTCCAGACAAGACAACACGTCCCCATGAGCCCAGACAAGACAACACGTCCCCATGAGTCCAGACAAGACAACACGTCCCCATGACTCCAGACAAGACAACACGTCCCCATGACTCCAGACAAGACAACACGTCCCCATGAGCCCAGACAAGACAACACGTCCCCATGACTCCAGACAAGACAACACGTCCCCATGAGCCCAGACAAGACAACACGTCCCCATGACTCCAGACAAGACAACATGTCCCCATGAGCCCAGACAAGACAACACGTCCCCATGAGTCCAGACAAGACAACACGTCCCCATGAGTCCAGACAAGACAACACGTCCCCATGAGTCCAGACAAGACAACACGTCCCCATGAGTCCAGACAAGACAACACGTCCCCATGAGTCCAGACAAGACAACACGTCCCCATGAGCCCAGACAAGACAACACGTCCCCATGAGTCCAGACAAGACAACACGTCCCCATGAGTCCAGACAAGACAACACGTCCCCATGAGTCCAGACAAGACAACACGTCCCCATGAGCCCAGACAAGACAACACGTCCCCATGAGTCCAGACAAGACAACACGTCCCCATGAGTCCAGACAAGACAACACGTCCCCATGAGTCCAGACAAGACAACACGTCCCCATGAGTCCAGACAAGACAACACGTCCCCATGAGCCCAGACAAGACAACACGTCCCCATGAGTCCAGACAAGGCAACACGTCCCCATGAGTCCAGACAAGACAACACGTCCCCATGAGTCCAGACAAGACAACACGTCCCCATGAGTCCAGACAAGACAACACGTCCCCATGACTCCAGACAAGACAACACATCCCCATGAGCCCAGACAAGACAACACGTCCCCATGAGTCCAGACAAGACAACACGTCCCCATGAGTCCAGACAAGACAACACGTCCCCATGAGTCCAGACAAGACAACACATCCCCATGAGTCCAGACAAGACAACACGTCCCCATGAGCCCAGACAAGACAACACGTCCCCATGAGCCCAGACAAGACAACACGTCCCCATGAGCCCAGACAAGACAACACATCCCCATGAGCCCAGACAAGACAACACGTCCCCATGAGCCCAGACAAGACAACACGTCCCCATGACTCCAGACAAGACAACACGTCCCCATGAGCCCAGACAAGACAACACGTCCCCATGAGTCCAGACAAGACAACACATCCCCATGACTCCAGACAAGACAACACGTCCCCATGAGCCCAGACAAGACAACACGTCCCCATGACTCCAGACAAGACAACACGTCCCCATGACTCCAGACAAGACAACACGTCCCCATGAGCCCAGACAAGACAACACGTCCCCATGACTCCAGACAAGACAACACGTCCCCATGAGCCCAGACAAGACAACACGTCCCCATGACTCCAGACAAGACAACACGTCCCCATGAGCCCAGACAAGACAACACGTCCCCATGATTCCAGACAAGACAACATGTCCCCATGAGCCCAGACAAGACAACACGTCCCCATGAGCCCAGACAAGACAACACGACCCCATGAGCCCAGACAAGACAACACGTTCCCATGAGCCCAGACAAGACAACACGTCCCCATGAGCCCAGACAAGACAACACGTCCCCATGAGCCCAGACAAGACAACATGTCCCCATGAACCCAGACAAGACAACACGTCCCCATGAGCCCAGACAAGACAACACGTCCCCATGAGCCCAGACAAGACAACACGTCCCCATGAGCCCAGACAAGACAACACGTCCCCATGAACCCAGACAAGACAACACGTCCCCATGAGCCCAGACAAGACAACATGTCCCCATGTCCCCATGAGCCCAGACAAGACAACACGTCCCCATGAGCCTAGACAACACTGAGCTGCAGGGTATCCTCCATTTCCCTGTAATAACTCAAGCCGATCATCATCCTTTCCTTTACCATGCTAGTACACAGCAGCTTTACATCAGTGTCTACCGAGTTGTCCAGAGAGAGAGAGAGAGAGAGAGAGAGAGAGAGGGAGAGAAAGGGTGAGGGTGAGGGTGAGGGCTGGTGTCAGCAGACCCCATCCTGGTGTATTGATGAGCCGGTCAGCTTTAACACATGTCGTCCATAAACAGTGGAGATGGTCTGCATCGAACCACCACGCAACGTCGACTGCAGGCTTCCCAACCGATGTCACGGAGATGGGTGTGTGGGGGTGGGGGAGGGAGGGGGTGGGGGTGAGTGGGGGGGGGGGTCAGGGGCTTGTTGGGGTCAGGATTTGGTCATCTTTGCTGCTGGGAGGGAAAACAAAGGAAAAAAGAAAAGCAAAACCAGCTGCTCAGCTGATTGGCCTCTGGCTAGTGCAGTGATATGTTGAGCTGTTCTCTGACTTGCATCTCAGAAGACCATCACATGTCTCCCGCTCTCTTTCACCTCCGCTTTTCTCCCTCTCTCTTTCACCTCCGCTTTTCTCCCTCTCTCTTTTGTCTCTGCTTTTCTCCCTCTCTCTTTTGTCTCTGCTTTTCTCCCTCTCTCTTTTGTCTCAACTTTTCTCCCTCTCTCTTTTGTCTCAACTTTTCTCCCTCTCTCTTTTGTCTCCAGTTTTCTCCCTCTGTCTTTTGTCTCCAGTTTTCTCCCTCTCTTTTGTCTCCACTTTTCTCCTGCTCTTTTGCCTCTGCTTTTCTCCCCTCTCTCTTTTGTCTCTGCTTTTCTCCCTCTCTCTTTTGTCTCCAGTTTTCTCCCTCTCTTTTGTCTCCAGTTTTCTCCCTCTCTTTTGTCTCCACTTTTCTCCTGCTCTTTTGCCTCTGCTTTTCTCCCCTCTCTCTTTTGTCTCTGCTTTTCTCCCTCTCTCTTTTGTCTCCAGTTTTCTCCCTCTCTTTTGTCTCCACTTTTCTCCCTCTCTCTTTTGTCTCCGCTTTTCTCCCTCTCTCTTTTGTCTCTGCTTTTCTCCATCTCTCTTTTGTCTCCAGTTTTCTCCCTCTCTTTTGTCTCCTGTTTTCTCCTGCTCTTTTGTCTCTGCTTTTCTCCCCTCTCTCTTTTGTGTCTGCTTTTCTCCCTCTCTCTTTTGTCTCCAGTTTTCTCCCTCTCTCTTTTGTCTCTGCTTTTCTCCATCTCTCTTTTGTCTCCAGTTTTCTCCCTCTCTTTTGTCTCCTGTTTTCTCCTGCTCTTTTGTCTCTGCTTTTCTCCCCTCTCTCTTTTGTGTCTGCTTTTCTCCCTCTCTCTTTTGTCTCCAGTTTTCTCCCTCTCTTTTGTCTCCACTTTTCTCCTGCTCTTTTGCCTCTGCTTTCTCCCCTCTCTCTTTTGTCTCTGCTTTTCTCCCTCTCTCTTTCGTCTCTGCTTTTCTCCCTCTCTCTTTTGTCTCCTCTTTTCTCCCTCTCTCTTTTGTCTCCACTTATCTCCCTCCCTCTTTTGTCTCCACTTTTCTCCCTCTCTCTTTTGTCTCCACTTATCTCCCTCCCTCTTTTGTCTCTGCTTTTCTCCCTCTCTCTTTTGTCTCCGCTTCTCTCCCCTCTCTCTTTTGTCTCCACTTTTCTCCCCTCTCTCTTTTGTCTCTGCTTTACTCCCTCTCTCTTTTGTCTCAACTTTTCTCCCTCTCTCTTTTGTCTCCAGTTTTCTCCCTCTCTTTTGTCTCCACTTTTCTCCTGCTCTTTTGCCTCTGATTTTCTCCCCTCTCTCTTTTGTCTCTGCTTTTCTCCCTCCCTCTTTTGTCTCCAGTTTTCTCCCTCTCTCTTTTGTCTCCAGTTTTCTCCCTCTCTCTTTTGTCTCCAGTTTTCTCCCTCTCTTTTGCCTCTGCTTTTCTCCCCTCTCTCTTTTTTCTCTGCTTTTCTCCCTCTCTCTTTTGTCTCTGCTTTTCTCCCTCCCTCTTTTGTCTCCAGTTTTCTCCCTCTCTCCTTTGTCTCCAGTTTTCTCCCTCTCTCTTTTGTCTCCAATTTTCTCCCTCTCTCTTTTGCCTCTGCTTTTCTCCCCTCTCTCTTTCATCTCTGCTTTTCTCCCTCTCTCTTTTGTCTCTGATTTTCTCCCTCCCTCTTTTGTCTCCACTTTTCTCCCTCTCTCTTTTGTCTCCACTTATCTCCCTCCCTCTTTTGTCTCCACTTTTCTCCCTCTCTCTTTTGTCTCCACTTATCTCCCTCCCTCTTTTGTCTCTACTTTTCTCCCTCTCTCTTTCATCTCTGCTTTTCTCCCCTCTCTCTGTTGTCTCCGCTTTTCTCCCCTCTCTCTTTTGTCTCTACTTTTCTCCCCTCCCTCTTTTGTCTCCGCTTTTCTCCATCTCTCTTTTGTCTCCGCTTTTCTCCCTCTCTCTTTTGTCTCCGCTTTGCTCCATCTCTCTTTTGTTTCCGCTTTTCTCCATCTCTCTTTTGACTCCGCTTTTCTCCCACTCTCTTTTGTCTCTGCTTTTCTCTCCGTCTCTCTTTTGTCTCCACTTTTCTCCCTCTCTCTTTTGTCTCCACTTTTCTCCATCTCTCTTTTGTCTCCAGTTTTCTCCCTCTCTTTTGTCTCGACTTTTCTCCCTCTCTCTTTTGTGTCTGCTTTTCTCCCCTCTCTCTGTTGTGTCTGCTTTTCTCCCCTCTCTCTTTTGTCTCCACTTTTCTCCCTCTCTCTTTTGTCTCCGCTTTTCTCCCTCTCTTTTTTGTCTCTGCTTTTCTCCATCTCTCTTTTGTCTCCACTTTTCTCCCCTCTCTTTTGTCTCCACTTTTCTCCATCTCTCTTTTGTCTCCAGTTTTCTCCCTCTCTTTTGTCTCCAGTTTTCTCCCTCTCTTTTGTCTCCAGTTTTGTCCTGCTCTTTTGTCTCTGCTTTTCTCCCCTCTCTCTTTTGTCTCAACTTTTCTCCCTCTCTCTTTTGTCTCCAGTTTTCTCCCTCTTTTTTGTCTCCAGTTTTCTCCCTCTCTTTTGTCACCACTTTTCTCCTGCTCTTTTGCCTCTGCTTTTCTCCCCTCTCTCTTTTGTCTCTGCTTTTCTCCCTCTCTCTTTTGTCTCCAGTTTTCTCCCTCTCTTTTGTCTCCAGTTTTCTCCCTCTCTTTTGTCTCCAGTTTTATCCCTCTCTTTCACCTCCGCTTTTCTCCCTCTCTCTTTCATCTCCGCTTTTCTCCCTCTCTCTTTTGTCTCTGCTTTTCTCCCCTCTCTCTTTTGTCTCCGCTTTTCTCCCCTCTCTCTTTCATCTCTGCTTTTCTCCCTCTCTCTTTTGTCTCTGCTTTTCTCCCCTCTCTCTTTTGTCTCCGCTTTTCTCCCCTCTCTCTTTTGTCTCTGCTTTTCTCCCCTCTGTCTTTTGTCTCTGCTTTTCTCCCCTCTCTCTTTTGTCTCTGCTTTTCTCCCCTCTGTCTTTTGTCTCCGCTTTTCTCCCCTCTGTCTTTTGTCTCCACTTTTCTCCCCTCTCTCTTTTGTCTCTGCTTTTCTCCCCTCTCTCTTTTGTCTCCACTTTTCTCCCATCCCTCTTTTGTCTCCGCTTTTCTCCCTCTCTCTTTTGTCTCTGCTTTTCTCCCACTTTCTTTTGTCTCTGCTTTTCTCCCTCTCTCTTTCATCTCTGCTTTTCTCCCTCTCTCTTTTGTCTCTGCTTTTCTCCCCTCTCTCTTTTGTCTCCACTTTTCTCCCTCTCTCTTTTGTCTCCAGCTTTCTCCCTCTCTTTTGTCTCTGCTTTTCTCCCTCTCTCTTTCATCTCTGCTTTTCTCCCTCTCTCTTTTGTCTCTGCTTTTCTCCCTCTCTCTTTTGTCTCTGCTTTTCTCCCTCCCTCTTTCATCTCTGCTTTTCTCCCCTCTCTCTTTTGTCTCCGCTTTTCTCCCCTCTCTCTTTTGTCTCTACTTTTCTCCCTCTCTCTTTTGTCTCTGCTTTTCTCCCTCTCTCTTTTGTCTCCAGTTTTCTCCCTCTCTTTTGTCTCCAGTTTTCTCCCTCTCTTTTGTCTCTGCTTTTCTCCCTCTCTCTTTCATCTCTGCTTTTCTACCTCTCTCTTTTGTCTCCACTTTTCTCCCTCTCTCTTTTGTCTCCACTTATCTCCCTCCCTCTTTTGTCTCCACTTTTCTCCCTCTCTCTTTTGTCTCCACTTATCTCCCTCCCTCTTTTGTCTCTGCTTTTCTCCCCTCGCTCTTTTGTCTCCGCTTCTCTCCCCTCTCTCTTTTGTCTCCGCTTTTCTCCCCTCTCTCTTTTGTCTCTGCTTTACTCCCTCTCTCTTTTGTCTCAACTTTTCTCCCTCTCTCTTTTGTCTCCAGTTTTCTCCCTCTCTTTTGTCTCCACTTTTCTCCTACTCTTTTGCCTCTGATTTTCTCCCCTCTCTCTTTTGTCTCTGCTTTTCTCCCTCCCTCTTTTGTCTCCAGTTTTCTCCCTCTCTCTTTTGTCTCCAGTTTTCTCCCTCTCTCTTTTGTCTCCAGTTTTCTCCCTCTCTTTTGCCTCTGCTTTTCTCCCCTCTCTCTTTTTTCTCTGCTTTTCTCCCTCTCTCTTTTGTCTCTGCTTTTCTCCCTCCCTCTTTTGTCTCCAGTTTTCTCCCTCTCTCTTTTGTCTCCAGTTTTCTCCCTCTCTCTTTTGTCTCCAATTTTCTCCCTCTCTCTTTTGCCTCTGCTTTTCTCCCCTCTCTCTTTCATCTCTGCTTTTCTCCCTCTCTCTTTTGTCTCTGCTTTTCTCCCTCCCTCTTTTGTCTCTGATTTTCTCCCTCCCTCTTTTGTCTCCACTTTTCTCCCTCTCTCTTTTGTCTCCACTTATCTCCCTCCCTCTTTTGTCTCCACTTTTCTCCCTCTCTCTTTTGTCTCCACTTATCTCCCTCCCTCTTTTGTCTCTACTTTTCTCCCTCTCTCTTTTATCTCTGCTTTTCTCCCCTCTCTCTGTTGTCTCCGCTTTTCTCCCCTCTCTCTTTTGTCTCTACTTTTCTACCTCTCTCTTTTGTCTCCACTTTTCTCCCTCTCTCTTTTGTCTCCACTTATCTCCCTCCCTCTTTTGTCTCCACTTTTCTCCCTCTCTCTTTTGTCTCCACTTATCTCCCTCCCTCTTTTGTCTCTGCTTTTCTCCCCTCGCTCTTTTGTCTCCGCTTCTCTCCCCTCTCTCTTTTGTCTCCGCTTTTCTCCCCTCTCTCTTTTGTCTCTGCTTTACTCCCTCTCTCTTTTGTCTCAACTTTTCTCCCTCTCTCTTTTGTCTCCAGTTTTCTCCCTCTCTTTTGTCTCCACTTTTCTCCTACTCTTTTGCCTCTGATTTTCTCCCCTCTCTCTTTTGTCTCTGCTTTTCTCCCTCCCTCTTTTGTCTCCAGTTTTCTCCCTCTCTCTTTTGTCTCCAGTTTTCTCCCTCTCTCTTTTGTCTCCAGTTTTCTCCCTCTCTTTTGCCTCTGCTTTTCTCCCCTCTCTCTTTTTTCTCTGCTTTTCTCCCTCTCTCTTTTGTCTCTGCTTTTCTCCCTCCCTCTTTTGTCTCCAGTTTTCTCCCTCTCTCTTTTGTCTCCAGTTTTCTCCCTCTCTCTTTTGTCTCCAATTTTCTCCCTCTCTCTTTTGCCTCTGCTTTTCTCCCCTCTCTCTTTCATCTCTGCTTTTCTCCCTCTCTCTTTTGTCTCTGCTTTTCTCCCTCCCTCTTTTGTCTCTGATTTTCTCCCTCCCTCTTTTGTCTCCACTTTTCTCCCTCTCTCTTTTGTCTCCACTTATCTCCCTCCCTCTTTTGTCTCCACTTTTCTCCCTCTCTCTTTTGTCTCCACTTATCTCCCTCCCTCTTTTGTCTCTACTTTTCTCCCTCTCTCTTTTATCTCTGCTTTTCTCCCCTCTCTCTGTTGTCTCCGCTTTTCTCCCCTCTCTCTTTTGTCTCCGCTTTTCTCCCCTCTCTCTTTTGTCTCTACTTTTCTCCCCTCCCTCTTTTGTCTCCGCTTTTCTCCATCTCTCTTTTGTCTCCGCTTTTCTCCATCTCTCTTTTGTCTCCACTTTGCTCCATCTCTCTTTTGTCTCCGCTTTTCTCCATCTCTCTTTTGTCTCCGCTTTTCTCCCTCTCTCTTTTGTCTCTGCTTTTCTCTCCCTCTCTCTTTTGTCTCCACTTTTCTCCCTCTCTCTTTTGTCTCCACTTTTCTCCATCTCTCTTTTGTCTCCAGTTTTCTCCCTCTCTTTTGTCTCGACTTTTCTCCCTCTCTCTTTTGTGTCTGCTTTTCTCCCCTCTCTCTGTTGTCTCTGCTTTTCTCCCCTCTCTCTTTTGTCTCCACTTTTCTCCCTCTCTCTTTTGTCTCCGCTTTTCTCCCCTCTCTTTTGTCTCCACTTTTCTCCATCTCTCTTTTGTCTCCAGTTTTCTCCCTCTCTTTTGTCTCCAGTTTTGTCCTGCTCTTTTGTCTCTGCTTTTCTCCCCTCTCTCTTTTGTCTCAACTTTTCTCCCTCTCTCTTTTGTCTCCAGTTTTCTCCCTCTCTTTTGTCTCCAGTTTTCTCCCTCTCTTTTGTCACCACTTTTCTCCGGCTCTTTTGCCTCTGCTTTTCTCCCCTCTCTCTTTTGTCTCTGCTTTTCTCCCTCTCTCTTTTGTCTCCAGTTTTCTCCCTCTCTTTTGTCTCCAGTTTTCTCCCTCTCTTTTGTCTCCAGTTTTATCCCTCTCTTTCACCTCCGCTTTTCTCCCTCTCTCTTTTGTCTCTGCTTTTCTCCATCTCTCTTTCACCTCCGCTTTTCTCCCTCTTTCTTTCACCTCAGCTTTTCTCCCTCTGTCTTTCACCTCCGCTTTTCTCCCTCTCTCTGTCACCTACGCTTTTCTCCCTCTCTCTTTCATCTCCGCTTTTCTCCCTCTCTCTTTTTTCTCTGCTTTTCTCCCCTCTCTCTTTTGTCTCCGCTTTTCTCCCCTCTCTCTTTCATCTCTGCTTTTCTCCCTCTCTCTTTTGTCTCTGCTTTTCTCCGCTCTCTCTTTTGTCTCCGCTTTTCTCCCCTCTCTCTTTTGTCTCTGCTTTTCTCCCCTCTGTCTTTTGTCTCTGCTTTTCTCCCCTCTCTCTTTTGTCTCTGCTTTTCTCCCCTCTGTCTTTTGTCCCCGATTTTCTCCCCTCTGTCTTTTGTCTCCACTTTTCTCCCCTCTCTCTTTTGTCTCTGCTTTTCTCCCCTCTCTCTTTTGTCTCCACTTTTCTCCCATCCCTCTTTTGTCTCCGCTTTTCTCCCTCTCTCTTTTGTCTCCAGTTTTCTCCCTCTCTTTTGTCTCCAGTTTTCTCCCTCTCTTTTGTCTCCACTTTTCTCCTGCTCTTTTGCCTCTGCTTTCTCCCCTCTCTCTTTTGTCTCTGCTTTTCTCCCTCACTCTTTTGTCTCCAGTTTTCTCCCTCTCTTTTGTCTCCAGTTTTCTCCCTCTCTTTTGTCTCTGCTTTTCTCCCTCTCTCTTTCATCTCTGCTTTTCTCCCTCTCTCTTTTGTCTCCACTTTTCTCCCTCTCTCTTTTGTCTCCACTTATCTCCCTCCCTCTTTTGTCTCTGCTTTTCTCCCCTCGCTCTTTTGTCTCCGCTTCTCTCCCCTCTCTCTTTTGTCTCCGCTTTTCTCCCCTCTCTCTTTTGTCTCTGCTTTACTCCCTCTCTCTTTTGTCTCAACTTTTCTCCCTCTCTCTTTTGTCTCCAGTTTTCTCCCTCTCTTTTGTCTCCACTTTTCTCCTGCTCTTTTGCCTCTGATTTTCTCCCCTCTCTCTTTTGTCTCTGCTTTTCTCCCTCCCTCTTTTGTCTCCAGTTTTCTCCCTCTCTCTTTTGTCTCCAGTTTTCTCCCTCTCTCTTTTGTCTCCAGTTTTCTCCCTCTCTTTTGCCTCTGCTTTTCTCCCCTCTCTCTTTTTTCTCTGCTTTTCTCCCTCTCTCTTTTGTCTCTGCTTTTCTCCCTCCCTCTTTTGTCTCCAGTTTTCTCCCTCTCTCTTTTGTCTCCACTTATCTCCCTCCCTCTTTTGTCTCCACTTTTCTCCCTCTCTCTTTTGTCTCCACTTATCTCCCTCCCTCTTTTGTCTCTACTTTTCTCCCTCTCTCTTTCATCTCTGCTTTTCTCCCCTCTCTCTGTTGTCTCCGCTTTTCTCCCCTCTCTCTTTTGTCTCCGCTTTTCTCCCCTCTCTCTTTTGTCTCTACTTTTCTCCCCTCCCTCTTTTGTCTCCGCTTTTCTCCATCTCTCTTTTGTCTCCGCTTTTCTCCATCTCTCTTTTGTCTCCGCTTTGCTCCATCTCTCTTTTGTCTCCGCTTTTCTCCATCTCTCTTTTGTCTCCGCTTTTCTCCCTCTCTCTTTTGTCTCTGCTTTTCTCTCCCTCTCTCTTTTGTCTCCACTTTTCTCCCTCTCTCTTTTGTCTCCACTTTTCTCCATCTCTCTTTTGTCTCCAGTTTTCTCCCTCTCTTTTGTCTCGACTTTTCTCCCTCTCTCTTTTGTGTCTGCTTTTCTCCCCTCTCTCTGTTGTCTCTGCTTTTCTCCCCTCTCTCTTTTGTCTCCACTTTTCTCCCTCTCTCTTTTGTCTCCGCTTTTCTCCCTCTCTCTTCTGCCTCTGCTTTTCTCCATCTCTCTTTTGTCTCCACTTTTCTCCCCTCTCTTTTGTGTCCACTTTTCTCCATCTCTCTTTTGTCTCCAGTTTTCTCCCTCTCTTTTGTCTCCAGTTTTGTCCTGCTCTTTTGTCTCTGCTTTTCTCCCCTCTCTCTTTTGTCTCAACTTTTCTCCCTCTCTCTTTTGTCTCCAGTTTTCTCCCTCTCTTTTGTCTCCAGTTTTCTCCCTCTCTTTTGTCACCACTTTTCTCCTGCTCTTTTGCCTCTGCTTTTCTCCCCTCTCTCTTTTGTCTCTGCTTTTCTCCCTCTCTCTTTTGTCTCCAGTTTTCTCCCTCTCTCTTTTGTCTCCAGTTTTCTCCCTCTCTTTTGTCTCTGCTTTTCTCCGTCTCTCTTTTGTCTCCACTTTTCTCCCTCTCTCTTTTGTCTCTACTTATCTCCCTCCCTCTTTTGTTTCCGCTTTTCTCCCCTCTCTCTTTTGTCTCCGCTTTTCTCCCCTCTCTCTTTTGTCTCCGCTTTTCTCCCCTCTCTCTGTTGTCTCTGCTTTTCTCCCTCTCTCTTTTGTCTCAACTTTTCTCCCTCTCTCCTTTGTCTCCAGTTTTCTCCCTCTCTTTTGTCTCCACTTTTCTCCTGCTCATTTTTCCTCTGCTTTTCTCCCCTCTGTCTTTTGTCTCTGCTTTTCTCTCTCCCTCTTTTGTCTCCAGTTTTCTCCCTCTCTCTTTTGTCTCTGCTTTTCTCCCTCCCTCTTTTGTCTCCAGTTTTCTCCCTCTCTCTTTTGTCTCCAGTTTTCTCCCTCTCTCTTTTGTCTCCAGTTTTTTCCCTCTCTCTTTCATCTCTGCTTTTCTCCCCTCTCTCTTTTGTCTCCGCTTTTCTCCCCTCTCTCTGTTGTCTCTGCTTTTCTCCCTCTCTCTTTTTTCTCCAGTTTTCTCCCTCTCTCTTTTGTCTCCAGTTTTTTCCCTCTCTCTTTTGCCTCTGCTTTTCTCCCCTCTCTCTTTCATCTCTGCTTTTCTCCCCTCTCTCTTTTGTCTCTGCTTTTCTCCCTCCCTCTTTTTTCTCCAGTTTTCTCCCTCTCTCTTTTGTCTCTGCTTTTCTCCCTCCCTCTTTTGTCTCCAGTTTTCTCCCTCTCTCTTTTGTCTCCAGTTTTCTCCCTCTCTCTTTTGTCTCCAGTTTTTTCCCTCTCTCTTTTGCCTCTGCTTTTCTCCCCTCTCTCTTTCATCTCTGCTTTTCTCCCCTCTCTCTTTTGTCTCTGCTTTTCTCCCTCTCTCTTTTGTCTCTGCTTTTCTCCCTCTCTCTTTTGTCTCTGCTTTTCTCCCTCTCTCTTTTGTCTCTGCTTTTCTCCCTCCCTCTTTTGTCTCCACTTTTCTCCCTCTCTCTTTTGTCTCCACTTATCTCCCTCCCTCTTTTGTCTCCACTTTTCTCCCTCTTTCTTTTGTCTCCACTTATCTCCCTCCCTCTTTTGTCTCTACTTTTCTCCCTCTCTCTTTCATCTCTGCTTTTCTCCCTCTCTCTTTTTTCTCCGCTTTTCTCCCCTCTCTCTTTTGTCTCCGCTTTTCTCCCCTCTCTCTTTTGTCTCCGCTTTTCTCCCCTCTCTCTTTTGTCTCTACTTTTCTCCCCTCTCTCTTTTGTCTCTACTTTTCTCCCTCTCTCTTTTGTCTCTACTTTTCTCCATCTCTCTTTTGTCTCTACTTTTCTCCCCTCTCTTTTGTCTCCACTTTTCTCCCCTCTCTCTTTTGTCTCTACTTTTCTCCATCTCTCTTTTGTCTCTACTTTTCTCCCTCTCTCTTTTGTCTCTACTTTTCTCCCCTCTCTCTTTTGTCTCTGCTTTTCTCCATCTCTCTTTTGTCTCTACTTTTCTCCCTCTCTCTTTTGTCTCCACTTTTCTCCCTCTCTCTTTTGTCCCCGCTTTTCTCCCCTCTCTCTTTTGTCTCTACTTTTCTCCCCTCTCTCTTTTGTCTCCACTTTTCTCCCTCTCTCTTTTGTCTCCACTTTTCTCCATCTCTCTTTTGTCTCCAGTTTTCTCCTGCTCTTTTGTCTCTGCTTTTTTCCCCTCTCTCTTTTGTCTCCGCTTTTCTCCCCTCTCTCTTTTGTCTCCAGTTTTCTCCCCTCTCTCTTTTGTCTCTACTTTTCTCCCCTCTCTGTTTTGTCTCCGCTTTTCTCCATCTCTCTTTTGTCTCCGCTTTTCTCCCCTGTCTCTTTTGTCTCCACTTTTCTCCATCTCTCTTCTGTCTCCGCTTTTCTCCATCTCTCTTTTGTCTCCGCTTTTCTCCCCTCTCTCTTTTGTCTCCGCTTTTCTCCCCTCTCTCTTTTGTCTCCGCTTTTCTCCCCTCCCTCTTTTGTCTCCGCTTTTCTCCCCTCTCTCTTTTGTCTCCACTTTTCTCCATCTCTCTTTTGTCTCCAGTTTTCTCCCCTCTCTTTTTTGTCTCTGCTTTTCTCCCTCTCTCTTTTGTCTCTGCTTTTCTCCCTCTCTCTTTTGCCTCTGCTTTTCTCCCTCTCTCTTTTGTCTCTGCTTTTCTCCCTCTCTCTTTTGTCTCTGCTTTTCTCCCTCTCTCTTTTGTCTCCACTTTTCTCCCTCTCTCTTTTGTGTCTGCTTTTCTCCCTCTCTCTTTTGCCTCTGCTTTTCTCCCCTCTCTCTTTTCTTTCTGCTTTTCTCCCCTCTCTCTTTTTTCACTGCTTTTCTCCCCTCTCTCTTTTGTCTCCACTTATCTCCCTCCCTCTTTTGTCTCTACTTTTCTCCCTCCCTCTTTTGTCTCTGCTTTTCTCCCTCCCTCTTTTGTCTCCACTTTTCTCCCTCTCTTTTGTCTCTGCTTTTCTCCCTCCCTCTTTTGTCTCCACTTTTCTCCCCTCTCTCTTTTGTCTCTGCTTTTCTCCCTCTCTCTTTTGTCTCCACTTTTCTCCCCTCTCTCTTTTGTCTCTGCTTTTCTCCCTCTCTCTTTTGTCTCTGCTTTTCTCCCTCTCTCTTTTGTCTCCTCTTTTCTCCCTCTCTCTTTTGTCTCTGCTTTTCTCCCTCTCTCTTTTGTCTCTGCTTTTCTCCCTCTCTCTTTTGTCTCCACTTTTCTCCCTCTCTCTTTTGTCTCTGCTTTTCTCCCTCTCTCTTTTGCCTCTGCTTTTCTCCCCTCTCTCTTTTTTCTCTGCTTTTCTCCCCTCTCTCTTTTTTCACTGCTTTTCTCCCCTCTCTCTTTTGTCTCCACTTATCTCCCTCCCTCTTTTGTCTCTACTTTTCTCCCTCCCTCTTTTGTCTCTGCTTTTCTCCCTCCCTCTTTTGTCTCCGCTTTTCTCCCTCCCTCTTTTGTCTCCACTTTTCTCCCTCTCTTTTGTCTCTGCTTTTCTCCCTCCCTCTTTTGTCTCCACTTTTGTTCCTCTCTTTTTTCTCCACCTTTATCCCTCTCTCTTTTGTCTCTGCTTTTTATGGAGGGGGGGTAGCTTTCCTCTTTCATCCATCATGTGGCGCCAACCAAGTATTTGTTTTTCACCTTCTGGTTTATGGTTTCTCCGGAGGAACGCAAAGCATGCGGAGTCCCATGCCATTTCCCCCAGATCCTCCTGCAGCTGCACAGCTGCCACAGCACCTTTAGGAGCGCCAGTTGCTGTAGTGGGAGACATGGCCGCTACCAGCTCCTCACCGGTGTCCACGGCCAACGGTGCTTTGATATTTGATTTGATTTGATTTTGATATACTGTATTGATCCCCGTAGTGAAACTCCTCTCTGCATTTAAGCCATCCTAGCTGTGTAGCTATGGCAGTGGGCAGCCGCCATGCAGCACCCGGGGACCATCTCCAGGTCGTCTTGCCAGGCCTCGGTCGGGGGCACAGACAGGAATATTAACCCTAACATGCATGTCTTTTTGATGGTGGGGGAAACCGTAGCACCCGGATATTACCCACCACACACACAGGGAGAACATGCAAACTCCACACAGAGCATGACCTGGGATGACCCCAAGGTTGGACAACCCCCGGGGTTTGACCCCAGGACCTTCTTGCTTTGAGGCAACAGTGCTAACCGCTGTGCCACCGTGCCGCCCAATGTTGAGATCAATCTTTGTCAATTTGGAATCCACCTGTGTTCAGTTGCATAATGTCACGGACTGAGGTCTCTCAGCTAACACAGCAAATCAGATCAGTCCCACCGCCATAAACTGCCAGTTGAACCTTAAGGTGACGTTTTTAGGAGGCAAAAGCTGTTATAGGCTCTGAAAACATTGGCAATGCTTTGGACCTTCCTAAAATCGCCGAAAATCAATCGTCAGAAAATGGAAAAATGAGGGCACAAGCCAGACACTAGCAAGAACAGGCCAACCTACCAGAGCGAGCACCTTAAAGAGGCACTTGTCAGAGAAGTGACCGAGAAACCAATTGCAAACCTCGGAGCTCATTGACTGAAATGGAGAAACTAGGCCAAGATGAACAACCTCTTCAACATAAATTCCACCTTTTTGGAACATGGCTATATGGTCCTATGAAATAGTTTTTCTTCCCCCCCCCCCCCCCCCCGTTTTCTCCGTTGTAATGTTTTTAAGCTCAGATTTGTCTTAACCCACTTATTTTAAGACCGTTTGTATAATCAACTATAATAATAGGCGGCGTGGTGATGCAATGGTTAGCGCTGTCGCCACACAGCAAGAAGGTCCTGGGTTCAAGCCCTGGGGTTGTTCAACCTTGGGGGGGGAGGAGGGCCATCCCAGGTCATCCCAGGTCATGCTCTGTGTGGAGTTTGCATGTCCTCCCCGTGTCTGTGGTGGCTTTTCTCCGGGTGCTCCGGTTTCCCCCCACCATCAGAAAGACATGCGTGTTAGGGTTAATACTCCTGTCTGTGCCCCTGACCGAGGCAGGGCAAGACGACCTGGAGTTGGTCCCCAGGCGCTGCATGGCGGGTGCCCACTGCTCCTAGCTACACAGCTAGGATGGCTTAAATGCAGAGAGGAATTTCCTTGCGGCGATCACTGAAGTATCTCAAATAATCAGCTATACTAATAAAAACAAACGAGCTTGTGAATCTAAGAGTTTTACCTCATTCCCAGCAAATGGTGTCACGCGTTGGCACTTTTGCGAAGGTGCTCCTCTTCGTCTGTATCGAGATGTGGCGGCTAACACGATTTGCCGGGTTATTTCACCTGAACCCTAAATCTAATGGCTCTCTATCTTTGACTCGTATCTCAACAGCTAGCTGACCCGGGAGTGCTCTGCGACAGCGGAGTCAGAACTGTGAACCTCAGCAATGACACGTTAGCATATTAGGCTGTTTTGCCAGCCATGTCTCCCCGCTCCCACGCCGTCTCTCTCCGTCTCTCCCTCTCTTTGCTGATGCTAGCAGTGCTGTGACGGTGGGAGGTTATTATTGTAGCGAGCGAGGGAAGGGGTGAGGAAAAAGATTTAAGATTAGGGCAGAAAATGAGAAATGAGAGGCAAAGAAAATGTGCAAATTGGTGTAAACAGCTTTTGGCCTCTCCCCCCCCCCTCCCCCCCTCCTCCCTCTTTCAGACAGCTATTGAACTGCTAGTTAAGCTATTCCGTCTGGCCGTGACTTTTCAAAGTGAAACGGAATATCCTTCGGTGGGAAGACGGAGGCTGCCGTCACAACAGTCCTGTCCCGTGAGGAGTCCAGGGGGACAAGTCTCTGTTGTTGTGTTAGAAGGAAGACAAAGGTCACAGTGGGGCCATTCACACATCCCTTCATCCGGTCATTTGTGCGTTTATTCATTGTATTCATGTTCTCGTTGCTACTGGGCCACTTTGTTAATCTTTCTCTTCTTTTCTTTACCTTTTCTACCCCCTTTTTCCCCCCAATTCTACTTGGCCAACTACCCCACTCGTCCGAGCCGTCCCGGTCGCTGCTCCACCCCCTCTGCCGGTCCGGGGAGGGCTGCAGACTACCACATGCCTCCTCCCATACATGTGGAGTCACCAGCCGCTTCTTTTCACCTGCCAGTGAGGAGTTGCACCAGGGGGATGTAGGGCATTGGAAGATCACGGTATTCCCCCCAGTCCCCCCCCCCCCGAACAGGCACCCCGACCGACCAGAGGAGGCGCACACATGGCCAATTGTGTCTGTAGGGACGCCCGACCAAAGCTGGAGGTGACACGGGGATTCGACCCGTCAATCCCCGTGTTGGTAGGCGACGGAATAGGCCGCTGCTCTATCCAGACACCCTGTCCTTCTTGTCTTTGTCTTTGTTCCTCTGTTCCTTTTCCCCCTTTTCTTCTTGCTGCAGATAGAGGTGGCGGCAGGAAGAGGGGAGTCGTGAGGAATAGCGAGATAGAGACCTGTGCTGCTGTCATCTTCAGTCTGATACTACCCGGAGACAGAACATGACACGGAGACAGAGCTGCCGGGAGAGGAAGGCTGTCATGAATATTACACCGCTACATATGGAAATCTTTCCCTGGCCACACCAGAATAGGAGAACAGGGTTTGGGCTTTGACTGGGGGAGGATTTATACGTGGGCTCCTCACCGCACAGGTACTGAATGGTAATTTGGGTAAATGGCATTGAACTCGATTCATATTTATTCGTATCAAGGACCCTTGAGGGTTTCGGGCGATTGACAGACAGACGGTGAAACAGACAAAGCGGCAGGTAGACAGATAGATGCATATTCAGACTTCAGTGTGGCTCAACAAAGCATAACTGATTTTCACGGTCTTATTCTGTTTGAAGTTTTTTTTTGTGTTTTGTTTCTTTATTTGTATGCCACCAGGCTAATGCTTGCCCCGGTGGGAAACTCCAAAGAAGAAGGCCTGCTCCCCTCAGGGCGGTCGTCTACGGGGCATCCTCTGAAGAGCGTGTTTTCAAAGCAGCGATAAGACAGAATAAATGAACAGCAGCGGCCGTTCATAACAGCCAGACAGAGGGCCGGACAGGCCCCATTTAGCTTAATGAGAGCCGTGCCCTACAAACCAATCCAGCACCTCTGATTTGTGTTGCCTGGAGTGAGTCAACAGGAAATCGAAATGACAAAGGGGCAGTTTGTTAAGAGCTGTCAATGGCAAGCTCGTTAGCATGTTAGCTAGGAAAAAACAAACGTTTTGAGCTCCTTCTCATCGAGTAGGTGATGGCAGACCACACCGCACGTGAACTTCGATATACGAAATTATTCCTGAACTCCAGATCTGCAGGGAAGATGCTAGAGAAGGTGAGTAGAACAGAACGGAACAGAATAGAACAGAACAGTATAGAACACAATAAAATAGAACAGAACAGAATAGAACAGAACAGTATAGAACACAATGAAATAGAACAGAATGGAACAGAATAGAACAGAACAGTATAGAACACAATAAAATAGAACAGAATGGAACAGAATAGAACAGAACAGTATAGAACACAATAAAATAGAACAGAATGGAACAGAATAGAACAGAACAGTATAGAACACAATAAAATAGAACAGAACAGTGTAGAACACAATAAAATAGAACAGAACGGAACAGAATAGAACAGAACAGTATAGAACACAATAAAATAGAACAGAACAGAATAGAACACAATAAAATAGAATAGAACGGAACAGAATAGAACAGAACAGAATAGAACACAATAAAATAGAACAGAACAGTATAGAACACAATAAAATAGAACAGAACGGAACAGAATAGAACAGAACAGAATAGAACACAATAAAATAGAACAGAATAGAGCAGAATAGAACATAATAGAATAGGAAGTCACTTTTGTAGCAGTATCACGACTGAAGCAATGAGACAGTATGTTAATGTAGATAAGAATAAGAAAGACGGAAACAAAAAGGAGACTCAGAACCACACCGTCACTCCAGAACACAAAATTAGGTTTATGTGTTCTCCTGCTGTCAGAGAAAATGAATATATTTAATGCAGTTCACTCCAGCACAGACTTTGAATCCTTTTGAAATCCGGACACTTTAGTTAAGTTTTAGCTATTAGTGAGTTAAAAGAAAAAAGTCTTTTGACCCTCATTTGTCTTCAGCAAGAGCTTCATAAAGATCCGGCCTTCACTGCATATCCACACATCAAGTACTGCAGAGCTCCTCTATTAAAATCTTGATCAATGGCTCAGAGGAATTTCAGCTTCACTGTTTTGTGTTAATCTGTTTATCACTGTTGGAAGTTCTAGCAAGCATTGAGCATCGGCCACTGTAGATTTTACCCTTTTATGTAATGTGCAAGGAGGAATTTATCAGTTTGTCGTTTATTTTGAGCCAGCTTGGTTCGTCCCTGTGATCCACGAGTTATATTTCTTATGGGCTAATAAGACTTTTTGCAGTGGGGATGGGGTTCACAAAAAGTTGAATCAGTTCATCTGGACACAACGTTTATTGAGAGAAACGTGTCAGCACTCATCTAAGTGACCTCTTCAGTCTCACCCGACTGCAGGTGTCCCCACCCTTATAAACAACACAGTGGCATAACGACCCAAACCAACGACCCGTGTACAATGGCCATGCACACTATTCACATAGGATTTGGGAATGGTTGCAATCACAGCATTGTGAAATGGTGACAGATGTGCTCTTAGCCCCCACTCAGTTCAGGGATGGTCGTTCCCTCTACACATAGATGGCCTCTTTGACTCCCCGTTCAAACCAGCGTTGCTCCCTATCAAGGATGTGCACATCCTCATCCTTCAAAGAGTGGCCACTGGCCTGTAGAAGGTGTAGACGTGTTAGCGCTCCTGTGTTGTGCCGTCCTCTTGGCCAGTTTCTGGTTTCCCCGATGTACAAGTCACAACAATTCTGCTGCTACTTAACAGCTACACTATATTGCTCTGTTTGTGCCGGGGGACCCGATCCTTAGGGTGGAGCAACTTCTGGTGCAGTGTGTTTGGGATTTGAAAGCAATTGAGACGCTGTAATATGCATCTCAACTGTTCTGACACTCCCGCCACATAGGGACTCACCACTGGTTTACACTTAGGCAGTTGTTGTCCTTATCCTCTCTTCGATTGGCCGGTGCACTGTTTGGGCGTCTTCCTGGCTTTGACAGACACCCAGTTAGGATAACCACACTTTACCAGGGCCTGTTTAATGTGGGATTTCTCCCCTTCCCCGGCCGCTGTGTCGGTGGGGACGTTGTCCTGATGACTCCTAGTTTGTGCTCCAGTGGATGATGAGAGTCAAACCTTAAGTACTGATCAGTATGTGTTGGATTATGTTAAACATCAGCAATCAAATGTCCCCCATCACCAATTGCAACTTCACAGATCCTCCCCGGTGAACTTGATGTGGTGTCCATAGAGTTAATGTCGTCGGTGAAATGGGCTACGTCCTGAGATTTAATTTGCGCCCAGGTGTCGTCCCCACATCTGAACCAATGGCTAGGTGGTGCCCCTGGATAGGACATCTGAGCCCTCTTTTCCATTTCCTCCATGTACAAGTTGGCCACTACAGGTGAGACTGGGAAACCCATCACACACCCATGCCTCTGCCTATAGTACTGCCCCCTGTATGTGAAGTACGTGGACTGAAGACACCGCTTCAGGAGCAGGCACTCTTGGTCAGTGTTAAGGGTGGTCCTATTGCCAAGGGTGGGGTCGTTTTGTAATTGCATACAGACTACCTCCACTGCTTCATCAGCAGGAACGCATGTGAAGAGAAACTTAACATCATAAGAGACCATTGTTTCATCCCCCTCCATAATGATGTCCCTCACCTTATCCACAACATCCATAGGGTTCTGAATGATTATTGATTATTGAGCATGTGTAAAGACATAGGGATGGGGTTGTTTGCACTAAAGCCCTCTCTTTCTCTGTTTATGGGGTCATCTAACCAACTCCTCAGCCATCATTTTATTTTTATAACCAAGAGAGATCAACCAAGCACCGGCTGTCTATGTCGGGGTGTCCTGATAGGCCCCCCCACCTTTCCTCCTGAACATCGGAGCACTATTGGCTCTGACAAGCATGTATAAAGAGTTGGGGGGGTGGAGTCTCCCTGATGTTCTCCAGTTGTGACCGGCAGTAGGACAGACTTACCTTGGAGTCCCCAGATGCACCACAGAGCACTCAGTCACTGTTTTATTTACATGATCAACCCTTGACCGCGATATTAACCAGCCATCAGGTTAAATTAAGCTGACTCGGGAACTGAGCTGGGTCATTCCCCTGTTCATGCTAACCTGGTTGTCAACATGCATGGCAACATCACAACGACAAACCCGTTACAAGTGCTTTTCTCCTAGACAACTGGGCATGAAACCATCAGCTGGTTTTAACTACAGTTGCCTCATTTCATTGTGTGTTGGTTGGAAAAGTCAGCCGCAACTGAACTTTTGGGGAAACTGCCCAGCGGTCAGTGACTCACCCTGTAACATGTCCTGCCCGTCTTCAATCGCTGTTTGTGTGACAGTGCCACCCAAGGGGAATTAATATTGTCCTCTGTGTGAGGGGGAGGTAGCACAGCTGATGCTCTTAAAGGGACAGTTCGCCCCAAAATGAAAGTTCTGTCATTATCTACTCGGCCTCATGCCAGCAGAAATGCAGATTAAAGTTTTGTTTCCATACAACACTGAAGGAGTAAGCACGCTCAAGTTTCACCTGAGAATTCATCATCTCATCTCACCTTCAGCCGCTTCTCCGGGGTGGGGTCGCGGTGGCAGCAAGCTAAGTAGGGCACTCCAGACGTCCCTCTCCCCAGCAACGCCCTCCAGCTCTTCCTGGGGGATCCCAAGGGGTTCCGAGGCCAGATTGGGCATGTAGTCCCTCCAGCAAGTTTTGGGTCTACCCCGGGTTCTCCTCCCAGTTGGATGTGCCCGGAAAACCTCCAAAGGAAGGTGCCCAGGAGGCATCAGATGCCCAAGCCATCTCAACTGGCTCCTTTGGACATGAAAGAGGAGCGGCTCTACTCCGAGCTCCCTCCTGATGTCCGAGCTCCTCACCCTATCTCCTAAGGCTGAGCCCAGACACCCTACGGAGGAAACTTATTTCAGCCACTTGTATCCGTGATCTCCCCCTTTTCGGTCACTACCCAAAGCTCCTAACCATAGGTGAGGGTTGGAATGAAGATTGACTGGTAAACTGAGAGCTTTGCCTCCCGGCTCAGCTCCCTCTTCACCACAACGGTCCGGTACAGTGTCCACATTACTGCTGATGCTGCACCAATCCACCTGTCAATCCCCCTCTCCATCCTACCCTCACTTGTGAAACAAGACCCCGAGATCTTGTTCTTGGGGTCTTGTTCACGTGAGATGTCTTACAATTTGGCCTTTTCCACCCACGCATCTATCATATCGCCTCAGAAGACTTGGATCATGCTGCACAAGTACTTCAGGGAGCACTTTGTGTTCATTTTTTTGTCATTTTTTTGAAAATCTAATGAAATGGCCACCATTCACTGCAGTTGTTTGGAAGCAAGCTGCTGTGGCAGTTTGCTGGCTGACTCTGCCAGCGTTGTGGAGACACAGCACTAATCCTACTGGCATGAGGGTGAGTAGATAACGCCACCATTTTCCTTTTGGGGGGTGAACCATCCCTTTAACTGCCACTCTGTCCCCTTATGTTCCCCCAGAACAGCATTTGGTGTGTATATGTCTGTGCAGATTTGGGTTTCCATCGCCTCCACCTATTTACTTCTTCACCGCTTCTTCTCCCCCACACATCAGATAATGTCAAAATATGTACGCGTACCCCTTTGTCAGGAGAAAAAGTCCTCCCTGCCGTCTGCGAGGCTTTTCCACTTCCATTAACTAAGACAGTCTGTCCTCTCACTTCCTCCATCCCCGCACCTCCCCCCCTGTTGCTTTCCCTCAGAGTCAGAGGGGGAAAAGACGAGCAGGAGCTGAACAGCGGAGTCGTGGAGGATGTGAGAGAACCGCTATATGAGCCTGTTACAGCAGCATTACGGATAGCCCCATCAGGCCACGTCTATGACCCGCCATCCCTCTGCGAGACCCTTGTCCTCCTCTCTCCACCTCCTCCTCTCCCTCCATCCTGCACTCCTGCTCTCCCTCTCTGCCCGCTCCTCATCCATGTTCCTTTGATCCCTCTCTCTCTCTCTCTCTCTCTCTCTCTCTCTCTCTCTCTCTCTCTCTCTCTCTCTCTCTCTCTCTCTCTCTCTCTCTCTCTCTCTCTCTCTCTCTCTCTCTCTCTCTCCCTCTCTCAAACCCCCATCTTTCATCCCTGCGCCCCTCTGCATGAGCCCCGCTGTCACTGCAGGCTGGGTAGCCTGGCCTGGCTCACGGCTGGCGCCTCTCGTCTTTTTACTGTGGGAATCTGTAACTTTGACTATTTCAATATTTCATTTTAATATTTCAGCTGCAACAAATGAAGTGAGACAGAAAGCAGGGAATGTGTGTCTTTTGTACTGGGGAGAAAAACACTGAGGGCTGTGTTGCAAGGACAGTCGCAGAGAGAGACCGTAATCCTGCAGGGCGTGAGGCTGGAGTACCTCCGAGACTACAGTACCGATTTATTTTTAATAATGCCGTTAGTTTAAAAATTGGTTTTAAATAACTTGTTTTTTGTGTGTGTCAATTTACTGATCTGGCAACCCCTACATAGGTCTTTTCTGCATGTGCATGCCTTAGCGTGGGAAGGGGGGTCTGCAGCCGCCCCCCCCCCCACCAGTAGTGGCAGGTGGATGTGTAACTTTTTAGACCCAACAGTGTGCCTGACTTTTCCTAACGTACACGTGCACAAAATAAAATAAAACCTTCAGGGGGCGGGCCGGGACGTGAATCCGGGTCTCCCGCTCCACGGGCCACTACGTTAACCGGTCGGCTACAGGGTCCGACCCGTTAGCCGAGGGGGGCTAGCGAGTCTACTCAGCCGTGGTCGGTACACTTGCCTTTCCTCTCAGCGGTGGGCGGGGCTAGCGAGTAATGTACACGTTTAATGATAAAGGAAGTAAACGCTCCACTCCTACTCTGCCACGCACGCGCCTGACAAACGAAGCTATGACGTCACACTGTAGCGACCCGGGGAGGCGGTTCTGCACTGGGGGAGCGCAGTGGCTGATGGGACTGTGAGGTTAGATTTAAAATTGAGCTTTAATGATGTGGTGGGGCGGCACGGTGGTGCAGTGGTTCGAGCCCCGGGGTGGTCCAACCTTGGGGGTCGTCCCGGGTCGTCCTCTGTGTGGAGTTTGCGTGTTCTCCCCGTGTCTGCGTGGGTTTCCTCCGGGGGTCCGGTTTCCTCCCACGGTCCAAAGACATGTAGGTCAGGTGACTCGGCCGTACTACATTGTCCCTAGGTGTGCGAGCACTGTGATGGCCTGGCGGCCTGTCCAGGGTCTCTCCCCGGGGGACCGACTGCTGGGATAGGGTCCAGCGTCCCCCCCGACCTTGAGAGCAGGAGCAGCGGTTTGGGTTTGGGTTAGGGTTGGGTGGATGTTGTGGTTATTCTTGTGTTGTTGTTTTGGGGGTTCGACTCAGACTAAGTAGGAGACCGTTTGCTGACTAACTGACTGGAGGACCGGGACTGGGACTGATGTCGCCGCTTGGGACAAGGGGGGTGGGGGGGGGGTCGTTATGTTGTGGTCAGTTCTGGTCCGTTCTGGATAACAGAGCACTTCCGGAGAGGTGCGGTGTATGGGCCGCTGGAGTTGTGATAAAAAAGAGATCTCTGCCTCCCACCTCGTTCTTCCACGCCGCCTCGCCACCATACTCTTCGTTTTAGTTGGCAGCCTCCCCCACACACCCCCCCCCACACCCCCCCCACACCCCCCCCCACACACACACACTCAAAACGTGTTGCCGCACGCCCGTATGCAGGCGTCATACATACGGGGAATGAGACTGAGTTGCACATCGACCACAGTGCCACATAAAAACAACTAACGCACAATAAATATGAAAACCCATGAAGAACAAACTGTACTTGACGAGGACAACGTCACGAGGACAACGTCACGAGGACAACGTCACGAGGACACCTGACGTGCACAGAGAGTTTCTGGCGGTGGCAGGCGTGTGGGCAGGCCTGTGGTTTAGAGCCACGGTGCAGTTTAAGGTGCAGAAGGAAGAAGGTGGAACAGTCGTGGGGAAGATGTGAGTGTTCAGACTGCTGAGGACCGAAACTGCTGCATGGTGTGGTGGAGGGTACTCTATGGTGTGGTGGAGGGTACTCTATGGTGTGGTGGAGGGTACTCTATGGTGTGGTGGAGGGTACTCTATGGTGTGTTGGAGGCTACTCCATGGTGTGGTGGAGGCTGCTGCATGGTGTGGTGGAGGCTACTCCATGGTGTGGTGGAGGGTACTCTATGGACTGGTGGAGGCTGCTACATCGTGTGGTAGAGGCTAGTCCATGGTGTGGTGGAGGCTGCTGCATGGTGTGGTGGAGGCTGCTACATGGTGTGGTGGAGGCTACTGCATGGTGTGGTGGAAGCTACACTATGGTGTGGTGGAGGCTACTCCATGGTGTGGTGGAGGCTGCTGCATGGTGTGGTGGAGGCTGCTACATGGTGTGGTGGAGGCTACTGCATGGTGTGGTGGAAGCTACACTATGGTGTGGTGGAGGCTGCTGCATGGTGTGGTGGAGGCTACTGCATGGTGTGGTGGAGGCTACTCCATTTCATGGTTTGTTAGAGGCTACTGCATGGTGTGGTGGAGGCTACTGCATGGTGTGGTGGAGGCTGCACGGAGGCTCCGGTGCCTCCTGCCAGCGGGTAGGAGGAGAAGTGGATGTGGGAGGGGTGGGTGTGCTCCTTCACGATGTCTTCAGAGTGCACCTTGCATCATAGATGGCCTGGATGGATGGATGGATGGATGGATGGATGGATGGATGGATGGATGGGAGAGCAGGTCCTGTGATCTCATCTACCAACCAGTTAAAGAGTTAATAAAAGGACGTCCGGGTAGCATAGTGGTCTATTTCGTTGCCTACCAACACGGGGATCGCCGGTTCGAATCCCCGCGTTACCTCCGGCTTGGTCGGGCGTCCCTAAAGACACAATTGGCCGTGTCTGCGGGTGGGAAGCTGGATGTGGGTATGTGTCCTGGTCACTGCACTAGCGCCTCCTCTGGTCGGTCGGGTCGTCTTCTGAGCCGTCCCGGTCGCTGCTCCACCTCCTCTGCTGATCCTGGGAGGGCTGCAGACTACCACATGCCGCCTTCCCATACATGTGGAGTCGCCAGCCGCTTCTTTTCACCTGACAGTGAGGAGTTTCACCAGGGGGAACAAAGCGCGTGGGAGGATGACGCTGTTCCTCCAGTTCCCCCTTCTCCCCCTCGAACAGGAGCCTAAACCTGCCAGAGGAGGCGCTAGTGCAGCGACCACGACACATCACCACGTCCGGCTTCCCACCCGACACGGCCAATTGTGTCTGTAGAGACGCCCAACCAAGCCGGAGGTAACACGGGGATTCGAACCGGCGATCCCCGTGTTGGTAGGTGTAGCAACCATGGCTGTGTAGACTCGCTAGCCCTCGGCTAACAGGTCGGACCCTTTAGTTGACTGGTTAACGTTGTCGCCCGTAGTGCGGGAGATCCGGTTTCGCGTCTTGGCTGCGTCGGGTCCCGCGCTGCCCCCCGGATTCGCTGCATTGGTGTTGGAGGAGGTATGGTGGGGCCATCGGGAGCGCGTGCGCCCAGAGGCGTGAGGGAGCTGAAGCGCGCGAACACATTTCCCGAAGGAGGGGGGTCGTGTAACGACCACGCATGTGTAAACGCGCTAGCCATTGGCTAATGGCTCGGACCCTTTAGTCGACTGGTTAACGATGTCGCGCGTGGTGTGGGAGAACCGAGTTCGCGTCCCGGCTGCCCCCTGAATTTGCTACAGTAGGTAACGGAATAGACCGCCACGCTACCCAGACACCAGTTTTTTTTTTTTACCTGTGTCACATGACCAATAAAAAATCACTGTCCAGGAGAGCGAATGCCAGGATGGCTGTCGGATTTCCGGTCTGCATGGTCTAGCAGTTAGCTTAGCCTGCCCCGCCTCCGAGGACTGTCAGACAACTCTCGGTGTAATCTCTCCGGGCACAGCCCCAGGCAGGGCCGTGGTCCCTGGGCCCACAGGACGCAGCAGACCAAGCTCCCTCAGCAGATCCAGCGCCAGCTCTCCCAGCCAGACACCTTCGACCCACCTCCCCGCACTCCACACGACGACACTAAGAACACAGTCAAGGCTAGGCGAGGCTGCCGCCAGACCGCCCTCGGTGTTATCAGAACTGCCGGTCTGCATGGGCTAGCAGTTAGCTTAGCCTGCCCCGCTTCCGCGTCCTGTCAGACCGCCCTCGGTGTCGCCTCCTCGGGCGCAGCTCCAGGCAGGGGTCGTGGTCCCTGGGCCCACAGGACGCAGCAGACCAAGCTCTCCTATCCGATCCAATGTTTATGTTATAGGCAATGTTATACTAATTATAATAATATTATAATAATAATAATGCTATAGGCTTACCACTTATACACTTTAATGTGTGAAAATACGAAGTAGCGATTTCGGCACCAAAATAATAAACTTCAGTAATGATAATTTATATTCAATTTTGTTTACGCACCTGAATGAATGTGTACCTAATTTTCGGGCGCGCGCTCAAATGTGTGAGGTTGCGTGTGTAGTTGTGTGTATGTTTGAACGTGTGTGTCTGTGTGTGTTTGTTGTTTGATTTAAAGAGGGAATTGGATATATTTCCCCCCTCTCCAGTAAGTGTACTGATTAATGAGCAGACACCACAGTCCTGCAGGACCATAATTCACATCAATTCATAATTCATATTTCACTGAGGGGATTTGTGTGGGCTTTGTCTGTGCACATCAGGCTCGTGCTTGTTCTCTGCTGATGCTGATTGTTCATGGCTGATTGTATTCCTTTGAATGGTTTGTGCACGTTTGCGTGCGTGCGTGCGTGCAGAGGAAGGATTAGAGGGAGGAAGACAAAGGACAGTCCTTGAACAGTGATAAGAGTCAGCACACTTTCCAACCCTCCCTTTTACGGCTTTAACGCATTGAATACTCACACCAGAATGAGACAACAACCATTTTACGAATCAATCTCAAATGATTTCTTGCTCTCTTGTTGTCAAACTTATTACCCAACTAAGTCTGTTGCTTAAATAACATTAACATACTGTAATGACCACGGGTGGGTAGATTCGCTAGCCCTTGGCTAATAGGTCGCACCCTTTAGTCGACTGGTTGACGTAGTCGCCTGTGGTGCGGGCGACCCGGGTTCGCGTCCCGGCTGCGGCGGTCCCCGGCTGCCCCCTGAATTCACTGTATTGGTGTCGGAAGTGGGATGGTGGTGAGACCGTGAGGCCATCGGAACCGTGTGTGCCCAGCGGCGTGAGGGAGCTGATATGTTGAAACGCATGGATGGGAAGATTTCCCTTCACAGGAAATAAGGGGCCTCACCCATACCATGGAAAACAGCTGCAGATCATTATTCCTCCCCCACCAAATTTTACAGTGGGCATTATGCACTCAGATAGGTAGCATTCGCCGGGCATCTGCCAAACCCAGATTAGTCTGTCACACTGCCAGATAGTGAAGCGTCATGCATCACTGCAGAAAATGCATTTCTACTGCTCTGGAGTCCAACGGCGGTGTTCTTTACACCACTCAAGCTGATGCTTGGCATTGTGCATGGTGATGTTAGGCTTCTCCTCAGCCATGGAAACCCATTCATGAAGCTCCTGACCAAACAGTTGTTGTGCTGATGTTGCTTCCAGCAACAGTTTGGAACCCGGTAGTGAGTGTTTTGCAACCAGGGACAGATGATTTTTCTGTGCTTCAGCACCAGATGGTCCTGTTCTGTGGTCTTGTTTGTCCTGCTGCTTCATGGCTGAGAAGTTGCTCCAAGACGTTTCCACTTAACAATAACGGACTTAAAGTTAAGCTCTAGCAGGTCGGAGATTTGACCAATTGACTTGTTGGAAAGGTGCCATCCTATGACATAGACATGTTGAAAGTCACCGAGCTCTTCAGTATGACCCATTCTGCTGCCAATGTAGATTGAGAAAGGCTGATTTTATGTACCTGTTACCAATGGGTGTGGTCGAAATAGCCGAACCCACTAACTAGAAAGGGTGTCCACATACTTTTGGCCACGTAGTGTACAAAAACAAACTTTTGTGACCACCAAATCCAGCAAAACTAAAAGAAATCAAGGCTAACTGCTTTAAATACCATTAGGTGATACGAGTCGTTCATTTGAGCTATTGAGCAAAGTGTCGCTTAGAATAGAAGATGTTTTAACTACACAATGTCTTCAGAGGTTTGCAGTTATGTGTTCCCCACTACTGCATTAAGTTAGTGCTCCTGGACATAGCAGAGAAGGACAGTGAGGAGGTTGGCGATCTTTGGTCTAAAGCAGTGGCAGCAGTGACGTGCGGTGACGTCAGTGGCTGGGTAGGCAGCGGGCATTCACAAATCCAAATGACATCCTTTTGTGCTCTCTAATGTTTTACAACAATCCGGTCCTTCTTCAATCTTCCAACTGCCACAGAATTCTAGAATATTGTGCCCCCCTGGCTGAACTACATTCCAAGTGAAAACCTAAACAAAAATGTTGTCAAAGTCTATACTCTGAAGTACTTTTTTCTTGTTTTATATTGTAACGTGCATGGATAAGTAGACATGTTGGTCCTTGACTAACGGGTCGGACCCTTTAGTCGACTGGTTAACGTTGTCGCTGGCAGAGTGGAAGACACGGGTTCGTGTCCCGGCTGTGGCGGTTCCCGGACTGCCCCCCCGAATTCGCTACAATATGGTTTTTGATAGCTGTGAAATGACTAAGTAACAGCATTGCCTCACATCATTACATTACGCAGCATTGCATCACTAAATCCCCAAAATGCCTCTTGAACTCCAGTTTGGCTGACATACCGCAATACAACAGCTAGCTAGCGGCGCTTTGTTGGTTGTGTCAGTGGTCTCATCGACTTGTATGGACACGAAAGGGGCTGCGTTTACCTCACGTTGAATGTTCTGTCGAAGAGTGTCACTTACTGCCAGGATAAGGTGGGTTTGAATACGGTTCGATGTTCCGGAAAACACTGAGGAAACTTCAAGATCCGTCGCCAAACCGCTGGTCTTGCTCCGCAATGAGGTTTAAGAGCTCCCCAAAGTTTCCCCGGTTTGGTGAGCCGGCACTTTCCTTGTTTCCCGCTCTCTGGAAAACAGCAAACATGGAAAGCAGTACAGCCACCTGCTGGTAGCATTGGAGCTGCAGCTGCATAGCCACTCTTTCCTTATGTGCCACTCCGGCTGGAATGACCGGGTGATTTTCTGCCCTTTATGCTGGTGGAGGTCAGGGAGAGCTGGTGTAGGCCTGCCTTGCTTGATGACAAGTCATCTTTGCTGGTGATCCAGTTTATTAAAACTCTGCAGACGTTCGATGGTCGACATTGCTGATTTCGCTCTGAAGCGTAGCTAAGCTGCTCAAATTCACACGAGCTAGCTTGCTTTACTGATAGCACACACACACATCTGTGACATTGTAGCAATTTAGCACCTGGATGACCCCGATTGGCTCACACTCCCGCCATAAGCAGTGCCTTTCCTCGTCCGTTTGACTTCTTAAGCTACGTAATACGCACGCGCAGACTCCGAAATTCACAAAGTTAAAGGCAAGCCTGACAAAAGAAGAGCCTACCCTTCCCACTGAAAATTATTGGCGAGCTTGTGCGCTATACAACATTTCCCTATTAGAAGTTTAAGGACTTACAAAGGACAAGGACATAATAAAAAATGCATTATAACACAACATACTGGTAACTAGAGTGAGATTTTGATACACTGTTAAGGATTTGTTGTGAGGTTATGTTGATTACATTATCACCCTGCCTACCCTGACCACACGCCATTGAGTGGCAGGCATGGCGGCCTTTGTCTCTGCCTACATTCGTGTGTTTGTGTGTGTGTGTATTTGAGTCTCTGTGTGTTCACTTAAATGTGTGTGAGGTAGCTGTTTTCCATCCCCTGTCAAACCAGCCTGCAGGTGATCTGAACAGGAAAAGAAAAAAAAAAGGATGAAGGTCATCTGTGGAAAAATGATGGCGTGCTGTAGTTCCTGTGGAGTCAAATTATACAGTTTACTGTCATCGAGTGCACCCTGCAGTTCGCCTGCCGGGCAAACAGGTCAGTGGATGATGCAGTCATTAATAATAATGATAATGATAATAACAATAATAATGACGGGTTACATGGGACTGCACCACATCCTGCAACACTTTGACTGCCCAGTGACATATGCAAGGATCCTGTTTGTGGACTTCAGCTCAACATTCAATACCATCATTCCAGAAACCCTCTCCTCCAGCTCCCTGTCTCCCCCGCCATCTGTCAGTGGATCACCAGCTCCCTGACAGGCAGGAAACAGTAGGTGAGGCTGGGGTAAGTCACTTGTGGTATACAAACAGTCAGCACTGGTGCCCCCCATGCAGGGATGTGTCCTCTCCCCACTGCAGTTCTCCCTCTACACCAAATGATTGCACCTCCAAGGACCCAGCTGTTAAACTACTGACGTTTTCAGGCGACACTGTGGTCATCGGGCTCATCCAGGATGGCGACGAGTCGGCATATCGGCTGCATATCAGCATTGAGTGGCTGGTGCTCTGGTGTAGTCAGAACAGCCTGGAGATGAACCTGCTCAAGACTGTGGAGATGACAGTTGACTTTAGCAGACACCCCTCAGCACTGCCCCCCCCCCCACACACAATATGCAACAGTCCTGTATCAACCGTGGAGACCTTCCAAGTTTCTGGGAACTGCCATCTCCAAAAGACCTGAAGTGGGAGACCAACATCAACTCCATCCTCAAAAAGGCCCAGCAGAGGATGTTCTTTCTGCAGCAATTTAGGAAACTGGGTCTGCCACAGGAGCTGTTGAGCCAGTTCTACACCGCAGTCACTGGATCTGTCCTGTGCACATCCACCACTGTCTGGTTCGGAGGAGTAACAAAACAGGATAGGAACAGACTGCAGCAGAAGGACCGCACAAAAAAAACAAAAAAAAAACAACAAACATTGGCCCTCCTCTGCCCACCCTGCAGGAGCTGTACACCTCTAGAGCTCAGAAACGGGCGGGCAGAATCAGTTCGGACCCCCACACCCAGGTCACAGTCTGTTTGGACTCCTACCCTCTGGCAAGTGCTACAGAGCAATGTGCACCAAAACCACCAGGCATAGGAACAGTCCCCCCCCCCCTCCAGACCATCTCTCTCGTGAACACTTAACAGTATGGTGCAGGAATAGACACTTATTTAAATAGGACACTTGGATGGTAGGTGAACGTGGAGCGTATACTTCTGGTACACCAGATACTACAGTGCAGTATTGCGGGAGTATATACTAGTATTGTGTATGGGCATGATGGGTTGTGGAGTTGTGGTATGGTATATGGTACAGTGCATGGGCAATGTAGCATATAAGCAATGTGGTATAATGTAGGGGACACAGGTTGTTGACTACTCAACCATAACAACACTCTGCATAGTCGTGTCCTACCTCTTGTGCATACATGCTTGCCTCCAGTGTCCTCTTGTTGTGTCTTCTGTTTTTTTCCCCCCTTCTTTTCTGCTTGTTTGGTTTTCTTTCATTTTTGTGCGAGCCTGCGAGGGCTCGAAGGTGCTGTGCACCCGAGTCCAATTCCCCGCACACTTGGCCAATAAACTGAGTCTGATTCTCGTGACAATTTGAATCAGAGGAAATAAATGAAGGTGTGGAAGTGTGACAGTAACCTCTGCCCTTGACGAAAACCTTCTGTTTGGACTGAGCTGTGGTTTCAAAGTCAGTTGAAAAACAACATAAACACAAAGCGTGGGCCAGTCCAGGTGGGGGAGGGCGTGTGAGTCCGGTTCCCTCTGTTTGCACAGCGTGCGACTGGGGCGAAGCCTACGTCAGGTCGCTAGACGGTAGAAAATAGTAGAGCATTTCCTCAAGATGCGTTCATGTCATACATGGCGGAATCACAGTGTTAGGCCTACTTGTAAGACGTGGACATGTTTCCAAATGTGAGTCGATATGGATGTGGACAAATTGCTCTGAACAGCTCGCAGACAGAGTGATCCTCCCCTGGAAAAGGGCAGTTGTTTGTGGCTGGAAGTAATACGTGGGCAGGAGGCGCAGGAGGTAAAAAAAAACACGGACGAGGCTTGGCCGGATGGGATTAAAGTCACTGAGTTGTGCTGTAATAATTCATATTACCCAGCCTCCTGTACGGAACAAATCCCACCCGAACGGGGCTGTAATTTACTAGCTCACCTGGTTTACTGTGAAGGTTAAATGGCACCAAGGACAACAGCAAAGGACCCTGGCTGTTCATGAAGTCACTCCGTTCTCGTGTTGCCTCCTCTGCACTTTCACTCCTCCTACCTCTCCATCAATTTTCTATCGCTGCACGGTTTCTGCTTGTGTATCGGCTCCCCCAAACAGGCCTTTCTGTCCTCCTCTCCACCCTTCGTTCCTCCCTCGTCCCTTTCGGCTCTTTCTTTTAGCACTCTGCCTCTCCCAGGGATCCTGTGAAGGACTCTGGTCATTTTAGCAGCCTTCTGAAGCGGACAGGTTTGCCAGGGAAACGCCCCCCCCCCGCACCGGAGTAGATGTGGGAGAAGAGACGTTGAAGTGACCTGACATTTATGGGGGTCACCAGGGCCTCATACGACATGCTAGCTAGCTGCAACGCTTCAGCTAGTATTCATGTCTAAAACCTCATTCAGACGTGCCCACTAACCCGTGAATCTCCCCTCAAAAATGGTCCCCCCCCCTTTTCGCTCCCCAATACTATCCGGCCAATCAGTAATCGGCAGTAACTGCCGATCCGGGGAGGGCTGCAGACTACCACATGCCTCCTCCCATACACGTGGAGTCGCCAGCCGCTTCTTTTCACCTGACAGTGAGGAGTTTCACCAGGGGGGGGGGCGTAGCAAATGGGGGGGGGAATCACGCTATTCCCCCCAGTTCCTCCTCCCGCCGAACAGGCGCCCCGACCGACCAGAGGAGGCGTTAGTGCGGACGTATACCCACATCCGGCTGCCCGCCCGCAGACACGGCCAATAGGGACGCCCAACCAAGATGGGGTTAACACGGGAATTCGAAACGGCGATCCCCGGTTGCCTTGGTAGGCAAGGTAGTGGACCGCCACGCCGCCCGGCCTTCCCACAGTGGTAGGTGCCGGGCCCATGTGTGAATGCGAGCCAGAGGCCGCAGCCAGCGGAAGCGGCGTTGGCAGCTTGCTGTCTCGTGACCCAGTAACGTGGAAGCACGAGCAAATGACGACGGTGTGAACCGAGGTCGTCAAAGTGGTGCAGGAAGACGCTCTTCCAGTCCGCTGATCAGGAGGAACACGTTCACCATCTGTCCTCGGCAGATGAGGCGTCAGGGTGAGCTTTAAACCAGAGAGAGTGAGAGAATATTTCAAAACGTCAGGGAAATTGATGACCTAGACATGCCGGCGCTTCTTTCAGTTTGTGTAGAGGATGAAGTCAGGAGTCAGCTGGTTTGTATGGGAGACGGAGAAGGCCGCCATAACAGCAGATAAGGGAATAAACAAATAAAAGAGTCATGTTACAGCTGTGGTGGTTTAGGATATAAAGGCCCCCTACGCCAGCATGGGCCGGGGCAGAAGACGCTGACTGTCCTGTCGTGGGAGTAAACAGACAGGCAGAAGCTGTATGTGTGAAAACACTGCTCGTCAAAGTTGGTGTGTCTTGTTTTAAGTCTTGCATGATTATGTCGAGTCAAGTTTCTTGTTTTGGGGATTTGTTTCCCTGTCCAGTGAAAACTCCTCGTACCAGGTTTTCTAATCATGAAATAATTCAGATTCAGATTCAGAACAACTTTAATATCCCACATGGGGAAATGAGAGTGTCCTCCACCAAAAAACGACCCCATGGGTCGTTTTTTGGTGGAGGACACTCTCATTTCCCGTGTAAAGTGAAGCCGGTAGGGGGCGCTAATTTAGGGACTCTCCTGTGGGTCATATTACAGGGTATACGACCTATGTGGTCGTATGGGTTGGAGGACTTGTTGGTTTCCCCATGTGGAATCTGAACAATGAAGCCACAACTTCATCATAATAAAACACTTTTGATCACATCGATACAGAACAAAAGCCATAAAGTGGAATAGGAACAGTCACTCCAAATCAGCGAAGTCAGATTTGATATGAAAGTGCAAGAGTGCAAGTCACCAGCTAAGAGACCTCCTCCCGACCGACCCTGCAGGTTTTACAGCCCGACGGCTTGAGGCTCGTAAGGGTCCAGGCTGCCGCTGAGTTCGGAGTGAAGGGGATGGACGAGGACGGGTACTATCCTGTACAACGTTTATTCCTACTTGTTGGAGGATGAGTTTGGTGACCAGGCTGTTTCTGGGTCTATGCCTATGATTTCTCCCTCTGTGCTGACTGGACGTTGCAGCCTGGCTGGGTCCTATTCTCGCAGGTTACCATGCACACAGATAAGACCAACACACAGACCAGTCTGTACTACCGACATGTACATCCCATAGTTTACATTAGAATGGTTAAGTTTATGTAAAAAGCACATCCTGTGATGAAGTTCCCTGACCCCCCCCCCCTTATTTCTCTACAATCAGTTAGTGAGTCAGTCAGCCAGCCAGTCAGTCAGCCAGCCAGCCAGTCAGTCAGTCGGTCGGTCAGTCAGTTGGTCGGTCAGTCAGTCAGTCAGTCAGTCAGCCAGTCAGTCAGTCGGTCGGTCAGTCAGTCAGTCAGTCAGTCAGTCAGTTGGTCAGTCAGTCAGTCAGTCAGACAGTCAGTCAGTCAGTCAGTCGGTCGGTCAGTCAGCCAGCCAGTCAGTCGGTCGGTTGGTCAGTCAGTCGGTCGGTCAGTCAGTCAGTCAGTCAGCCAGTCAGTCAGTCGGTCGGTCAGTCAGCCAGCCAGTCAGAATGTCAGACTGTTAGTCGGTCAGTCGGTCAGTCAGTCAGACAGTCAGTTGGTCTGTCAGTCAGTCAGTCAGTCAGTCGGTCAGTCAGTCAGTTGGTCGGTCAGTCAGTCAGTCAGTCAGTCAGTCAGTCAGTTGGTCGGTCAGTCAGTCAGTCAGTCAGTCAGACAGTCAGTTGGTCGGTCAGTCAGACAGTCAGTCAGACAGATAGTCGGTCAGTCGGTCAGTCAGTCAGTCAGTCAGTCAGTCAGACAGTCAGTTGGTCGGTCAGTCAGTCAGTCAGTCAGACAGTCAGTTGGTCGGTCAGTCAGACAGTCAGTCAGTCGGTCGGTCGGTCAGTCAGTCAGTCAGTCAGTCAGTCAGTCAGTCAGACAGACAGTCAGTCAGTCGGTCAGTCAGTCAGTCAGTCAGTCAGTCAGTCAGTCAGTCAGTCAGTCAGTCAGTCTCTTAGCTGCTGCCTTGTGATGTGACTGACTGACTGACAGGTGTGAGTGAGTGTAAACTGCTGATGTGTAAGAGCTGCTTTCACTGTGGCTCAGAGACATGCATGGTCAGCCAAGCAGTGTGTGTCTGTTAGTGTGTAACCTTCAGTCTGTTCAGTGTGTGTGTGTGTGTCTGTGTGTGTGTGTGTGTGTGTGTGTGTGTGTGTGTGTGTGTGTGTGTGTGTGTGTGTGTGTGTGTGTGTGTGTGTGTGTGTGTGTGTGAGTGTGTGGTTGGCTTATGGCTACAGGTATGTATGTGTGTGTGATGTGTGTGTGTTGCCTTTGGGCAGTGCTTCCCTGGAACAAAGTTCCAGGTTGCGTCTCGTCTTTTTTTGGAGGTGTCCATGCTGTCATGAAGTTGTTCATGAACTTTTCATGAGAAAAGCCTCACGGTGATCAGATCTGTTCATGAGAACAGCCTCACGGTGATCAGATCTGTTCATGAGAACAGCCTCACGGTGATCAGATCTGTTCATGAGAACAGCCTCACGGTGATCAGATCTGTTCATGAGAACAGCCTCACGGTGATCAGATCTGATCATGAGAACAGCCTCACGGTGATCAGATCTGTTCATGAGAACAGCCTCACGGTGATCAGATCTGTTCATGAGAACAGCCTCACGGTGATCAGATCTGTTCATGAGAACAGCCTCACGGTGATCAGATCTGTTCATGAGAACAGCCTCACGGTGATCAGATCTGTTCATGAGAACAGCCTCACGGTGATCAGATCTGTTCATGAGAACAGCCTCACGGTGATCAGATCTGATCATGAGAACAGCCTCACGGTGATCAGATCTGTTCATAAGAACAGCCTCACGGTGATCAGATCTGTTCATGAGAACAGCCTCACGGTGATCAGATCTGTTCATGAGAACAGCCTCACGGTGATCAGATCTGTTCATGAGAACAGCCTCACGGTGATCAGATCTGATCATGAGAACAGCCTCACGGTGATCAGACCTGTTCATGAGAACAGCCTCACGGTGATCAGATCTGTTCATGAGAACAGCCTCACGGTGATCAGATCTGTTCATGAGAACAGCCTCACGGTGATCAGATCTGTTCATGAGACCAGCCTCACGGTGATCAGATCTGTTCATGAGAACAGCCTCACGGTGACCAGATCTGATCATGAGAACAGCCTCACGGTGATCAGATCTGATAATGAGAACAGCCTCACGGTGATCAGATCTGTTCATGAGAACAGCCTGACGGTGATCAGATCTGTTCATGAGAACAGCCTGACGGTGATCAGATCTGTTCATGAGAACAGCCTCACGGTGATCAGATCTGTTCATGAGAACAGCCTCACGGTGATCAGATCTGTTCATGAGAACAGCCTCACGGTGATCAGATCTGTTCATGAGAACAGCCTCACGGTGATCAGATCTGATCATGAGAACAGCCTCACGGTGATCAGATCTGATCATGAGAACAGCCTCACGGTGATCAGATCTGATCATTAGAACAGCCTCACGGTGATCAGATCTGTTCATGAGAACAGTCTCACGGTGATCAGATCTGATCATGAGAACAGCCCCACGGTGATCAGATCTGTTCATGAGAACAGCCTCACGGTGATCAGATCTGTTCATGAGAACAGCCTCACGGTGATCAGATCTGTTCATGAGAACAGCCTCACGGTGATCAGATCTGTTCATGAGAACAGCCTCACGGTGATCAGATCTGTTCATGAGAACAGCCTCACGGTGATCAGATCTGTTCATGAGAACAGCCTCACGGTGATCAGATCTGTTCATGAGAACAGCCTCACGGTGATCAGATCTGATCATGAGAACAGCCTCACGGTGATCAGATCTGTTCATAAGAACAGCCTCACGGTGATCAGATCTGTTCATGAGAACAGCCTCACGGTGATCAGATCTGTTCATGAGAACAGCCTCACGGTGATCAGATCTGTTCATGAGAACAGCCTCACGGTGATCAGATCTGATCATGAGAACAGCCTCACGGTGATCAGACCTGTTCATGAGAACAGCCTCACGGTGATCAGACCTGTTCATGAGAACAGCCTCACGGTGATCAGATCTGTTCATGAGAACAGCCTCACGGTGATCAGATCTGTTCATGAGACCAGCCTCACGGTGATCAGATCTGTTCATGAGAACAGCCTCACGGTGACCAGATCTGATCATGAGAACAGCCTCACGGTGATCAGATCTGTTCATGAGAACAGCCTCACGGTGATCAGATCTGTTCATGAGAACAGCCTCACGGTGATCAGATCAGCAGATGTGTACGGCAACATCTCAGTTTCTTACTGCACTTCTGTTCTGCTGCTCCTCCTGGCTTCTCCTTTACGCACACTGAGCAAAGTTGTGTCTCTCCGTCATCTTTTCATCTCTGTGAGTTTCTTTCCTTCGGGTCTGTTGCCCTTTTTGAATCCCGGATGCTGTCTGATCACTTCGCTTCAGTAACACGATATCATAATTATCAGGTTTATGTGTGTACTCCCTCTGGAGGCTGGGGACATGGAGTCTAAGTGGGCCCTGTTCAAAGCCCTTATCGCAGATGTGGCAGGCAGGAGCTGTGGTCATAAGGTCCTCGGTGCCTGTCGAGCTGACAACCTCAGAACCCGCTGGTGGACACCGGCGGTGAGGGAAGCCCTCAGGCTGAGGAAGGAGGCCTTTTGGGCTTGGTTGACCCAGGGGTCTCCTTAAGCTGCAGACAGGCACTGGGGAGGACAGAAGGGTCTCGGCAGCAAAAACTTGGGTGTGGGAAGAGTTCAGCGAGGCTAGGGAGGAGGACTTTCAGTTGGCCTCAAGGAAGTCCTGGCAAACCACCCAGTGACTCAGGAAGGGGACGCAGGGCTTGACTCAGGCTGTGTTCAGCCGGGGAGGGGAACTGCAGACCCGGACTGGGGACGGAGCTCCTGAACCCGGCTAACACGCCCTCAGTGGAGGAAGTAGAGTCTGAAGACTCGGGGGAAGTCCCACCCATATGCCTGGCAGTAGTTAAGAAGCTCGTCGGTGGCAAGGCGCCGGGTTGATGCGCCCGTCAATCATCAGCTGATTGACAGCTGGTGATTGCTTACAGCATGAAACAGGCTTGTACTGTCTCATAAAGAATTTACTTGAATCACTGGATTATATATATATATATATATATATATATATATATATATATATATATATATATGTATATATATATATTAGAGTATAGTGTGTTTAGAATATTAGCTAGTGATTAGAATATTAGCTAGTGATTAGCAAGCAGTCTATAATTAGTATTCATATTTCTTTTCAAAATGTAAACGCCGAAATAATTTGTGTTAATAAAAGTACAACTTAAGATCTTTTGTATG